>NW_012121154.1:10640521-10645221 GCF_000951035.1 Colobus angolensis palliatus
GGCGGAGCTTGCAGTGAGCTGAGATCCGGCCACTGCACTCCAGTCCGGGCGACAGAGCGAGACTCCGCCTCAAAAAAAAAAAAAAAAAAAAAATTCAGTTAACTTATCACATAGCAGGAGTGTTTTCTTTGGAAGTCTACATACCTTGGTTCATAAGCTCCGATGGGAATAGCTGCAAGGTCAAAAGGTCCAAATCTTTTTCCTATCTCTTCAAAAGCAGGGCAATAACCAGTATCTCCTGCAAAAAAAAATCGATTCCAAGGCCCCAAGACAGACCAGCTGCCCCACAGCACCTTGTTGTCATCCATTAGAGTCCTTTTACACCAGTGCTGGGAAGGTGTAAAGACAAAGGTCACCTTATCATGTCCGGGGACACAATTCTCCTCCCACCAGTCCAACTCAATCACATTCTCACAGCCACATTTTTGCATCCAGTCAAGAAGACCCAAAGGCACAAACCATCTCAACTCGTTACCAAATCGCTCATTCAAAGCAATGACAGAATTGTAGTCCAGATGGTCATAGTGGTTGTGACTGATAAGGACTGCATCTATTGGAGGGAGTTCACTTATTGTGCACGGGGAACGACGAAATCGCTTTGGACCCATGTACTGCGACGGTGAAGCACGAGAGCTAAAGATGGGATCCGTGAGAAATATGAGCTCATCCATTTCCACCATTACTGTGGCATGTCCCAGCCATGTGACTCTTAAGCCAGCTTCCCTCACTCCAGCTTCTTCAGGGTTAGTGATAAAATATGGCTTAAGCACTGGGAGTTCTTTGTCAAGTTCCTTTGTGTATAAAGAAAGCAAGACAAAAGAGTAGTTAGAAAAAAAAGTATTATATCATCATAGTCCACATTTTGACCTAAATAACAGCAAGAAGAGCTATTTTCAGAGAACTAAAGTTATTCAATAAACTTGCTACACTTTGGCTCTTTTCTTGAAAATGCATACTTCTTTCTGAATCTGACTTAATAATCACGATAATATGGTAATCTTCTTCATCCCAAATGCAAAAGGGAAAATTAAATTTAAAACTCTGAGTGCTGCTAAATGTATTAATTTTTTAAAGGCCCTCTTCAGTAGTGCCAGAAGTAGACTGGCCTAGATGCAGTCATTTTTTTATTGCCATTCTACTCAGCTGATGTATTTGCTGCTAAAAACTGCCTTAAAAGCGGGTCAGTCCCTGGAAATAGTAAAGAAAGCTTATGACCATTTATTTGTAGCTCTTGGATCTCAGACATGAATCATGAATCTGATATTTTTCTTTTTTGTTTGTTTGTTTGAGACAGGCTCTTGCTCTGTTACCCAGGCTGGAGTGCAGTGGCATAATCAGAGCTCTCTACAGCCACAACCTCCCAGGGTCAAGTGATCATCCCACCTCAACCTCTCAGCTGGGATCACAGGCACGCAGCACCACGATATCCAGCTAATTTTTTATTTTTAGTAGAGACAGGGTCTCATTATGTTGCCCAGATTGGTCTTGAACTCCTGGGCTCAAGCAATCGTCCTGGCCTGCCCTCCCAAAGTGCTGGTATTATAGGCATGAGCCACTGTGCCTGGCCTGAATCTCACTTTCGGAGTTTCAAAATGGAGCACTGTGATGATTCCTGGACAAATCACGTCATAAATTGTTTTCCTCATTCCTTACCTTTCTGATTTTCTACCATTGATCAAACCAATGTGAATATGATCTCTTCCTGTGAGAAGCTGATCACTGAGGTAAGAGGGGTGGTAAATGGGTATAAAACAACAACTATAACAAAGTGTGAAGAGTATTATTCCTTGCTTATTCTATATTTTATACTTGGATTAAGCTAGGCCAAAATGTTGTAGGTTGCAGCGTCACAGTCCTGGCTTTTATAAAGCTCTTTTACTGAACTGTGCTCTGGTACCATGCTATATAGCTGCATGGAGGTCTCTCATAGGAAGCCACCTCATGAAACTTGCCATGCATGTGTTCAGGCTACAGACTTGGTACCACCTCCACCTTCCTACTTACCCCAGAAACATTTCTCTCCCATCTCATAACAGGAAAAACTCTCCTTCTCCAGAGCACCTGGCTTTGTCATTTCTGTCACTGGGAAAACTCTTAAGATTTCATGCTACTCCTCTCTTTAACTGGGAAGCTCAGAGGAAAAGCTGAGGCCACCTACAGCAATGTGCAGCACATGATGGAACGTATTTCTGTATTAACTTTATTCTTGGCTTTATTTTATTTCTCTAGTCCATTTTGCTCCTAGACTGGCTAGGTATAGTAATTCTATACCTCATCCATTTCTTGTTTTACTGCTTTATGTATGTTTGTAAGTTGCCACTAAATCAACTTTGAAAGGGTGTGGTATTGGATAAGTAGTTAAAATACAGGTCATGTTATAGCCTGATAAGAAGGAACGAAGAGCCCAGTTGCGAAAGACATCACAGATACAGTGACTTGTGTGAGTTCCTGAAGAATGATGAGAAATTCATGATGCAGAAAAAAGGAAGAAGGGCATTTCAGGTAGAGAAACTACCCAAGCAAAGGTACAGAGCCAAACAGGAATGTGGTGTTTGAGGGCAGGGGACAAATTAAATCTATAAAGATGGAAACACAATAAGCCTTGAGTGTCACGCTTCACTCTAAGACAATGAGGAAGCATCTTTTTTGTTGTTGTTGAGACAGGGTGGGTTTTGCCATGTTGCCCAGGCTGGTGTCGAACTCCCGGGCTGAAGCGATCTGCTTCCCAAAGTGCTAGGATTACAGGTGTGAGCCACCACACCCAGCCTAGGAAGTATCTTTTTGCCCTCACACGTACACACACACGCGTACATATGTGTGCACGTGTGCACGCACACGCGCGCGTGCACACACACACACACACACAGACATGACCCAATTATGTTTAGATAAAACAATTCTAGAGTCCAAATGATGGCATGGGGAGTGTCACAACAGTTGCCAGGATATGAAGAGATGAGGACCTGAGCAAAAGAGACAGCGGTAGACAGAGACAAGAGAGGACAGATGGGGAGATACTGGTGAAGGGAAACTGAGAGGTCAATGGGAGAGTCTGAATGGGAAGAAGGCCTGGACAGGAAGAGAAGGAGCAGCACAGGTGGAGGACAAAAACGTTTCTCTTAGCCACTCTAACCTTTAGTTTCCTCATCTGGAAAACGGGTATAATAATTGTACCTACGCTTCATTTCTGTGAGGATAGAATTAGGAGTGGCTGGGACATAATAAGCACTCTATAAGTATTCCAAAAGAAGAAGCAAGGACGTTCCAACCCTGACAACCAACCAGACACCAATCCTACCAATCTTTTGCATTTCTGTGGAGCTACTAACCTAGTTAAGATGCTAAGAAATATTCAGACATTCAAAGCTCTCCAGGTTGCTCAACTATCTGCCTGTCAACTCAATCCATGCACAAGAGCCACCTCAAAAACAGCCAATTTAAGGTATAACTTAAGTCTCCTCTGCTGTAAAATCCCCACTGGCTCTCTACTGCCTGACAAAGTCTGTCTCACCTCCTCAGCCCAGCAGTGAGCTGCCCAGAGACTGCCTCAATTCTCTCTGGTTGTTTCATGCTCCTCTTTCACATGTGCTGTGCCCCATCTACATGGAGACTGCTTCCCACTCCTAGACTGAGCTCAAGAACCCTGCACAGTATTCATCCCATTTCTCAGGTTAAATTAGCTTCCCCCTTATCCCTTCGGGCCATCTCTTGAGTCCCACAGCTGGAAGCACTCACTCCTGCCTCTCAACTTCTGTATCTCCCTATTCACACATCTCCTCTGGATATTCTGGTTATAGGTACACAGAATTAATCCTATGTCCTATGAAAGGTAGAATCATTCAGTGCTCAGTTTGATTAATGAAACACAGCATGTGTTCAACAAAATTTGTTGAATGGATGAGTAAATGAATGAATGTCAACTTTCAATCAGTTCTTAAATTTGGTAGTTAGGGTTAGTGAACAATGATATATGCCAAGTGGTATATACAGAATTAATGAGGAAAGGGAGAGGCAATGAATATAAACTGAATACCTACTATGTACTCGTACTTGGCATCATATGGGGCACATAATGATGATGAACTACCTAATGTATCAAGTACTTTAGCATAACACAAAACAAAATACTATTAACAATAGCTACCGTTTATGGAGTGCTTATGTGCTAGACACTGTACTAACTGCTACTGGCTACTGACCACAACACTGGAAGTAGGTCCTATAAACCAGCTCCATTCTACAGGTAAGAAAACAATGAATTAGGGAAGTTACAGCACTCAGGCAAGGTCACTCAGCCAGACCCACTGTAGTAAAACATACTTCCTCTCATTAAATCTCATTTAATGACATGTTTTCTTAAAAAGTAACAGCCTGGGGCCCAGGTTGGGAGAATAAGGGGGTATGAATTTCAAAAGAACACAAGGAAACTTTAGGGGATAATATATATGTTCATTATCTTGATTCTGGTGATCTTTTCGTGGGTATATACATATGTCAAAACTCATTAAGTTGTGCATTTTAAATATGTGAAGGCTATATTATGTTAAAACTATTTTTAAAATTTTAAGGCTGGTGCTGTGGTGCATGCCTGTAATCCCAACACTTCAGGAGGTCTAGGCCAGAAAACTGCTTGAGGCCAGTAGTTCGAGACCAGCAGGGCAACGTAGTGAGATCCTGTCTCTATTAAAAAATAATAATAA
>NW_012121154.1:10651181-10663523 GCF_000951035.1 Colobus angolensis palliatus
ATAATAAATAATAATTAAAAAATAATAATAGACCGGGCACAGTGGCTCACGCCTGTAATCCCAGCACTTTGGGAGGCCGAGGTGGGTGGCTCACCTGAGGTCGGGAGTTCAAGACCAGTCTGACCAATATGGAGAAACCGTGTCTCTACTAAAAATACAAAATTAGCCAGGCGTGGTGGTACATGCCTGTAATTCCAGCTATTTGGGAGGCTGAGGCAGGAGAATCACATGAATCCAGGAGGCAAAGGTTGCAGTGAGCCGAGATCGTGCCACTGCACTCCAGCCTGGGCAACAAGAGCAAAACTCCGTCTTAAAAAAAAAAAAAGAAAGAAAGAAAAAGCATATAGAAAAAGGGGTGGGGAGAGGATGGACTCTTGTTTACTTGGTGAAACCAATCACTCACGTGGCATTTTCATGGCTAGATCAAGACTTTCTTGGTTGGTCTTCCTTTTTGAAAGCTGCAAAATGGAAAATCCCAAGACTCATAATTAACCAGTACACTAGTTAATGTTTTAATTTTCTTGGGAAAAGGGAACAAATCCTAACATTTGTTCAATAGCTACTCTTTGCAAGGTGCTTTAGGTACACTGTGTCATCTAAATTTGTGAAGCAAATATTACTGCCATTTTACAGATGACCAGACCAAGGCAGACTGGGGTCACCAAGAAACTTGCCAAAGTCATACAAGAGGTAAGTACCCAATCAGGAGTGAAATCTAGGTCTTCCTGACTCAAAAGACCTCTCTTTCACTAAGTCATGCTCCTCCAATGGCATACATATTAACTTACATTAAAATTAAACAATGAAACTCATATCTTCTTAATATACTTACTATTTTAAGAGTATGTGTTTGTGTGTATTAATGAGACAAAAAAGAAAGATGTGACTCAAATCCTTTTAAACCATGTTTTTAAAATATCACTTTTAAAGACAAGGTAATACTTTCCTTCCAACTGAAGGTACATTTTCACCATCTTAGAAAACTTTAGTACCTATACTGTAATTTGCAACTCAGATTTTTAAATTAAAAAATAACATTTTTCTTTTTCATATTTATAAGATATATGTGAACACTGAATAAAGATACATGTGTTACCAAAATAACTCCAATTCAATTAAGTATTGATGCTAATGTTTGACATTTTTGCCACGTGTATTAAGAGTATAAGATCTATCAAAATGGCTTAGTATTTTTAAACTCCTTGATTATAAGAGAAAATGCTCTTAATATTTGGAAAATGCAGAAAAATATAAATAGTTGCCATCATTATACCAACATGCAGAGATTATAACCACTGTTAACATTATGATCTGTACTTGTAGTTCTATTTTATGAATGGTTGCAATCAGAGTATTCATATTTTCTAGTTTTATAAAAAATTGTATATGGTGACATTTTCAGTCATCCCTATGACTCTATGAGACACAACGTTTAAAAATGAAACAAACAGGGCCAGGCACAGTGGCTCACGCCTGTAATCCCAGCACTTTGGGAAGCCAAGGCAGGTGGATCACCTGAGGTCAGCAGTTCAAGACCAGCCTGGCCAAACACAGTGAAGCCCCGTCTCTACTAAAAACAAACAAAAAAAAATTAGCCAGGCGTGGTGGTAGGCGCCTATAGTCCCAGCTACTTACAAGGCTGAGGCAGGAGAATCGCTTGAAGTCAGGAGGCAGAGGTTGCAGTGAGCCGAGACTGCGCCAGTGCACTCCAGCCTGGGCAAAAAGAATGAGACTCGGCCGGGCGCGGTGGCTCAAGCCTGTAATCCCAGCACTTTGGGAGGCCAAGACGGGCGGATCACGAGGTCAGGAGATCGAGACCATCCTGGCTAACACAGTGAAACCCCGTCTCTACTAAAAAATGCAAAAAAACTAGCCAGGCAAGGTGGCGGGCGCCTGTAGTCCCAGCTACTTGGGAGGCTGAGGCAGGAGAATGGCATAAACCCGGGAGGCGCAGCTTGCAGTGAGCCGAGATCCGGCCACTGCACTCCAGCCTGGGCGACAGAGTGAGACTCCGTCTCAAAAAAAAAAAAAAAAAAAGGAATGAGACTCCATCTCAAAAATAATAATAATAATAATAATAAATAAAAATGAAACAAATTATTGAGGAAATTGTTCAGAATGTAAATTTGTTTTGAATTGCCAAAATTTATTATAATTGAAAGACATTGTTTAATTAATCTTCTCTGCCATGAAACTCCATCAGGCTGTCTACAAAAACCGCTGGAAGGCTGAGGGTCACTAGAGCCCAGGCGTTTGAGGCTGTAGTGATGAGTCTCAAAGGTCTACTGCACTCCAGCTTGGGTGACAGAGTGAGACCCTATCAAGGGGTAAGCTGCATGCTTGCTTACTGTCTGTGGTCATTAAAATCCTAGACGTCTCTAGGAAATCAGGTCTGCCTGCACTTCTCGGAGACAAGCATGAATTTTGAGTTCTTTGCTTCTTTAAAACTTGCTGCATGTGCACTGTTGTCAAGCCAATTCTCTATACCTTTAAAAGGTCTCCAAAAATCTGTACTCAATCAATGGATAAAAACGTTACCAATAATAAAACCATAAAGCTAGTCTAGACAAGTGAGATTCTATCATTTCAACTTCCAGGTTTCCGTTTAATGCCTGTGTGCCAATGGCTGGAGTTAGGCTTGCTCTTTAGGACCTCAGCAGTTATTCTCATCCCTCCTTTGGGACACAACTGTCCATAAGGCACCATAAAAAGCCACACTGCATCTGCACCTAGCATCATTCCTCCCAGGGACCAACTCCTCAGAATGTAATTTTTTTTTTTTTTTTTTTTTTGAGACAAGGTCTTGCTCTGTCACCCAGGCTGGAGTGTAGTGGCGTGATCTCAGCTCACTGCAACCTTTGCCTCCCAGGCTCAGGTGATTCTGCCTCAGCCTCCCAAGTAGCTGGGATTACAGGCACATTCTATTGCGCCTGGCTAAATTTTTGTTTTTTGTTGTTGTTGTTTTTGGTAGAGATGGCATTTTGTTATGTTGCCCCGGTCGGTCTCGAACTCCTCAGCTCAAGCAATCCACCTGCCTCGGCCTCCTAAAGTATGGGTATTACAGGCATGAGCCACTGCACCTGGCCATGTAATATTTTTAAAAAGATAAACACACAAGAAATTTTCTTAAATTACAGAGAATTGATCCAGGAGGTCCAAAATAGAACTACTATAACTAATAGTCATTTTAGAATAAGAAGACGTAGGGAAGGACATTTTCAAAGATATAGACGAAATTTCCTAGAACTGAAGGAAATGGATTTTCAGACTGAAAGGGCCCACCACACACAGAGCATAATGAATAAATAAAGAACTACACATCATGGCAATTTTCAGAACACTAGTACCAAAGAGAGGATTCTCAAAGTCTCTAGAGAGAAAACAAAGGGTCTGTTCAAAGGATCAAGAGTAAGGATGGCACTGAGCTTCCCCACAGCCACACTAGAAATAAAATTATGGAGGCAATACTCTCAAATTCTGAGAGAAAACTGTTTCCAAACAAAAATTCTATACCCAAACTATCAATTATGAGTGAGAATAAAGACATTTCAGACAAGCAAGTTTTCAAAAAACTTACTTTCCATGTACCCTTTCTCAGGAAGTTCACTGAAAATATGCTCCACCAAAATGAGAAAATGACACAGAAGGAGGAACAAGTGGGATGCAGAAAATAAGGGCTACCATAGAAGACACAGGGGAGCCCAGGAGGCTGGTGAAGGGTGCCCTAGAACAGAAGCCGGCAGAGACCCTGGGAAGGCATCAGCTCAGACTACAGCCCAGTGCTGAACGACCACCTGAGAGTCTTTCCCTCAGGAAAATGGCACTGAGAGGCCAGGGGAGGCAGGAAAATAATCATCATAAATACACAGAAAGTCAAGCAGATGAAAGAGATGTTATTAACACGGCAGAGGGAGAGGTATATAAGGAAAGGAGACACAGCCACAGTATTTACTTGGTTCACCAATGAAAAATATTGATATACTCAATGTAAACCATGAAATCAACTTAACCTAAAACTGTGATCTATCTATTCTAACAGAATAGCAGAAGGCCAAGTAGAATCATCTTAAGTAAAACTAGTACATTTAAAGGCCAGGAACCCAGAGTCAACTTTTCAAAGTCTGGAAAGGTCATCTGAAGCTCCCTTTCACAGCTTTGGCAGCTTTATCCAAGGGTTAAAAGCCAAGCACTCTAGGCCATGCCTTCAACCTCATAATCCATATTCCACACACGTACCAGGCTACTACCTTCCAGAGCATGTCATACACTTTCTCACCTTCATGACCTTGTTCATGCCATCATCTACCTGGAAAATCACTGTCAAAATACTTTTTAGTTGTCTAGGCCCAGCTGAAATACTCATCTCCTCTGTGAAGACATCTCCAGCTCTGCCTGTCAGCATCACGTTCCTTCCTGTACCTCTAAAGCACTCTGTTCCTACCTCTAGTTGCCACCAGATCAGGGCTGGTTATTCCTATATGCACTCTGTTACTGAATGATGAAATTTAGGGCCTAGGTTACACCTATCCACTTTATCTCTTCAGACTAATTCTACGCCTTATGATATACAAGGGCTCAAATAATTAGTCATATATTAAGAGCAAATATAAAGCATTCAAAAAAGCCAAGCGCTACCTCTTTAGAACTTGGAACACCGCTGTGATCCTTCTCCATTATCAGCCATCTGAGAACATTTGGAATAGAGAGGTTTTTCCACGTTGGCCACGGATTCACAAATCTCCCATCTTTTCCTTTCTTAGATTTAGTTACATCTTCTTCTAGTCTATAATCCAGTTTGAAGCTTTTCCTGGAAAACCTAGAAGAATCACTTCCTCTGGAATTCCGTGCTGAATTTTGACGTTTTCTTACTGTTTCTTTAGGATATTGGCTGCTTGTCATCAGGGACTGGTTGCTTTCATTTTCATCCATGTCCTTTGGTGAAGAACTGAAAAAAAGGGGGAAAAATACTGAGTTGAACATAAAGGTAGTCAAACATAACACAAGGTACCATTTGTTAACCAATAAAAATTTCTCCAAACTTATAAAAATATTATGTCTGTATTAGCTGAAACTTTCTTCCTGCAAAGCACAATTTTAGAATACAGTATTACTTCTTGCTAAATAAGAAAGATGTGCCAGGCGCAGTGGCTCACACCTGTAATCCCAGCACTTTGGAAGGCCGAGGCAGATGGATCACCTCAGGTCGGGAGTTCGAGACCAGCCTGACCAACGTGGAGAAAGCCCATCTCTACTGAAAATACAAAATTAGCCAGGTATGGTGGCACATGCCTGTAATCCCAGCTACTCAGGAGACTGAGGCAGGAGAATTGCTTGAACCCTGGAGGCGGAGGTTGTGGTGAGCTGAGATCACGCCATTGCACTCCAGCCTGGGCAACAAGAGCAAAACTCCGTCTCAAAAAAAAAAAAAAGAAAGACAGAAAGAAGTTTACCTATTAGCATAACTGCCAAAAAGCCCTTAAAAAATCCTTTATCTCCTGTAATCCAAAACAACATATTTCCCCAGTCAGCATGTAAGCATATTAAATTTTCCATTTCAATGACATTTTGTAGAATAAATTAATGTGCCTTCATGAATCTATAATATTTTCATACATGTATTTAAAAAACATTATTGTTAACAATGCATAGTAAGGACTGCTTCAGTTCCCTGAGAGAATTTAGTAATTCAAGCAAGTCACATATGTACCCCACTAGGCCTAGCCATAGTTACACTGAAGATGTTCTGTAACCAATGTCCCCAGAAAGTACAACCAGTCCAAATCCCTAGAAAGGGGATAACACATTAACTGAGAGACATTTCAATAATGTATGTAACTGATCAATAAAATACATTTAAATTAATTCAGAACTACCAAGTCAGTGAGTATGTATCCTAGCTATACGACCTTGAGCCAGTTTCCCACCCTCTCTGTATCCTGATTTCCTCATCTATAAAAGGGAGAGAACGTTACTTGCCTCAGGGTTACTGAGAAGACCTGTAATACAAATAAAGCACTTGGAAACATAGTAACACACATATAGACCCACCATCACAGCTCAATCAATGTTAGCTGTTGCTGCTGACCTTGTTTTACTGCTACTACTGCTACTGCTTAACTCAAGGCATTAAAATCCCTCATTTTGAACTATACAGAACTCCAGATACACAAAAGTGGTAAATAACATATCTGCCATGAATTTCATTTCTTTCTTATTCTGTTAAACAAACATTTGCTTTCTGTTTCATTAGTTTAAATACAATGCACCATAGCACATTTTATAAGTGGAAATAAGGAAACGAGCACAGTAACTGAAAGCCAAATATTATTTTTATGGCTACAGTGGTGTTTAAATAGAAATACTGCCCCAGAGAGAAAGGGAAAAAACACAAACCCTAGGATGAACACGTACACAGAACCAAAACTTTTTTTCCAAATTGTCTAGAGTAAATAGTCTGTAATCTAGAGAAGAATCACTGTGAAGAAAAGAAACCCCAGCTGAGACTACAGCTAAAGCACACACTGTTGCTCAGCCATCACTGTGTGTGGGAGAGTCCAAGAGTTAAGAGACAGTCTAACAAGACTTATACTTTGGGCAAATAACTTACCCTTTCTCATCCTCCATTTTCTCCCTGTAAACTATCTACCTACCTGTGGAGGTTTCTTTCAAAGGATCAAATGACACAAGTACATAACGTACTTGGCACTCACAAATGCTCATTCTTCCTTTCCCTAATCTTGTTAACTGGCCATATATCTAAATTGTTTTTTTTTCTTTTTTCTTTTTTTTTTTTTTTTTGAGACAGGGTCTCACTCTGTCACCCAGGCTGGAATACAGTGGCTCAATCACGGCTCATTGCAGCCTCAACCTCCCCGGGCTCAGGCCATCCTCCCACCTTAGCCTCCCAAGTAGCTGGAACCACAGGTGTGTTCCACCATGCCTGGCTAATTTTTTTATTTTTTAGTAGAGATGGGGTTTCACTGTGTTGCCCAGGCTGACCTGGAACTCCTGGGCTCAAGCAATCTGCTTGCCTCCTCGAACTCACAAAGTGCTAGGATTATAGCTAAACTCTTTAAGTTATTCTAGAACTTAAAGTGGTCTCAGAGAGTAAGCTCTCATAGAATCACTTTTGCTGGGTTATAATTAAGTTCAGGCCAAGGACTTTACAAAGAGCAGAAACAATGACCATCCATCTGAACCTCACCTCAACAGATGAAAATGTACAAGTTTAAATAGTTTAAGTTACTTCTCAACCAGATAATATGTCCAATAGGTGGGAGAGCTGACCTCTTGCTACCCCTTGTCATGATAAAACAGCTTATGAGATCCCTATATTTGTCATATACATATATATGTAGATATACGCACATATATATCATAATTCTACCAAATATGTTAATAAATGTTTGGCTCATTGTTTTAAACAATCAAGGGATAAGGGAGAAAGGAAAAAAGGACACTTTCATTCAAAGACCACAAGCCAACGTCAAAATAGGATTTTGAACAACATCTAGTGGTCTAATGTAGCTAGGACATAAAAAGCAAGGAAGGGCCAGGCGCAGTGGCTCATGCCTATAATCCCAGCACTTTGGGAGACCAAGGCAGATGACTCACCTGAGAGCAGGAGTTCAAGACTGGCCTGGCCAACATGGTGAAACCCTGTCTCTACTAAAAATACAAAAATTACCCCGGTGTGGTGGCGTGTGCCTGTAATCCCAGCGACTCGGGGGTCTGAGGGAGGAGAATCACTTGAACCCTAGAGGCAGAGGTTGCAGTGACCCGAGATTACACCGCTGCACTCCAGCCTGGGCGACACAGTGAGACTCTGTCTCAAGGAAAAAAAAAAAAAGCAAGGAAGGTTTGTGACAGTCGAGACTATAAAGGGTTAAAAGATTGGACAGTAAAGATGGGACTAGATTGTGAGCCTGGACTCCCTCTAAGGAGGATGGGCTACACTGCAAGCAATGGGGAAACACTGAACACACTTAAAAGGCAGTGTACTTAAGGGCTGGGCACAGTGGCTCACGCATGTAATCACAGCAATTTGGGAGGCCAAGGAGAGCAGATCATGAGGTCAGCAGTTTGAGACTAGCCTGGTCAACATGTTGAAAGCCTGTCTCTACTAAAAATACAAAAATTAGTTGGGCATGGTGGCATGCACCTGTAGTCATAGCTACTTGGGAGCCTGAGGCAGGAGAATCACTTGGAGGCAGGAGAATCGCTTGAACCCATTAGGCAGAGGTTGCGGAGACTCCTTTAAAAAAAAAAAAAAAAAGCAGTGTACTTAGGGAAGACAACTCCGGTAGCAGGATAAAGAAGAAAGGAAGTGGCCAAAAACTGGACCTTGGGAGATGGATTGAGCGAAAACAGAAGAAGCCCAGAACACCCAATAACACTGAACCACCATGCCACATGTTTGACATATTTCATTTAAATTCATGCTCCTAGCAAACCCTCAAGGTAGGTATTATAATCCCCATTTTTTAATAGTAAATAGCAGCCCAGTCAAAAGATGAGGAGGCAGTACAATGAGAAGAGAAAAAGCAGAATAAATCCAAGAGACAATAAAGAAAATGAATCAGTAAGACTTGAGAGTATTTGGATAGTCACAAATTTTGGACTTTGTAGGGCTGGTTGGTCGGGAGGAGAGTGGGAAGAGTCAGAAATGGCAGCACCACTAATCAAGGTGGATTGTGACCCAGTGAGTTTGAGAAGGGTTTGAGGTCATGGGAAAGCAAGAACCCAAGAGAAAGTCCTCATTGACACCCAAAGGAAATGGATTCAGGCTGCTTTGGGGGTTAAAAAAAAAAATCACCCCACTGTGGTGGTGTAAGCTTGTAGTCCCCACTACTCAGGAGACTGACAGGGAGGATCACATAAGCCCAGGAAGTTGAGGCTGCAGTGAGCTGTTATCACGCCACTGCACTCCAGCCTAGGCCACAGAGCGAGACTCTGTCTGGAAAAACAAAAAACAAAACACACACACACACACACAAAGAAAAAAAGAGAGAAGAAAAAATTGGGTCAGTGATCTTTTCTTGTCTCTAAACAATAAACTTTTTCAAAGTTGTCTATTCACATGACCTCCATTTTCTCACCACCCATCCACTCAGTCTTTCACCCCAATCCATCTATGGGAACAGGTCCCATTACCAAATAGTCATCCTCTCCTAACAAATCCCCTCCCCTAACACACACAAAGTCCAGTTTTCAGGAATGCTCTTTAAAAAACAAAAACAAAAATAATCTGATACAAACCAAACAAAACGAAAAAAGCTCCAAAGGGTTTTTTGAGGGCAAAGGTCAGCATGTGATTCACAGGGTCTGTGTTTCTAACCCTACCCACACTCTCCTCTGCTCCATAAACACAGCTTGAAACTATTTCCTCAGATGTATCATGTACCCACTTCAGGGCGACCAACTGCCACGTTTTAATATCCTTGGGGTATGGGGAAAGGATAGTCACAGGATTATGTATTGCCATCCACAACAGATGTTAAAGCAACACAAAATGATGAAACTATGAAGCACCATTTCACACAATGCACTGTTGAAAGGGCAAGAAGGGGCAGAAGCACATAAAACCTGAGCCTTGAAAATCCGTGGACTGGTTTTTCTGGAGGAAAAATACTCGAAGCCCATTTGGTGAATGTGCAAAATGACAAGCTCTACCAACAAGTGCTCCAGTGACAAAGGAGCCTCGGCCCGAGAGCGGGTCACACAAGAACGCTCCTCATCCCCAGTGTCTTCTGGGCACTCAGTAGAGGACACAGCAACAATCCCGCAACAGTCATCCTCAAACACCACAGACAAAATGACAGAAAAACTAGGAATGAGGAAGAGTGGGTTGTCTGTATGGTCCTGTATCAACTAGGTTTGAGCTCTTCAAGCTTGACAAACCCCTTAACATATCTAGTGGGAGTTTCTCTAATTAAATGTGGCAAATTTCCAACTATTTCTTGTTATGTAACTGTTTCCAAAATTGACAAAGTAAATGAAAATAATCCACCCTTGATTTCAGGCCAACACCAACTGAAAGTAGATGTGTACATGAGTACATATAAATTGTAAACAACTCGTGTTTCAAAAAGTGCTTTAAAACTTGATAAAGATCTTTCCATTGTACTGATTTTGATTCAGTTAAAGAGATCTTGAATTCTGAAAGAGCAATCTAAACAAATAAAAATAAATAAAAATACCACAAATTGTCAGGCACCCTGATGTGTCATCCGCCACTAAGGAAGTAAAAATGTTATCAATTATAGTTAGGTCACACGTTATGCATGACACATACTGATATCAGTGGTGTTAAAATGTCTATCTCAAAATGGATGAAATATAGCATCTTGTGTTTGAAAATAAATATGCTGGGACAGGAGTGAAAACATTGCTCTTGGTAATTAAATATAATCAGAAGCATAATTAATTTGCTCATCCTCTTTCCCTCTGTGAACAACAGCTAGTTATAAATATACCAAATAACTAAATTTGTTCTAGAAAACTAGAATCCAGAAGCAAATTTAAAGGTAACAAATCCCTGTGACAAGTGATAAATAAAAAATACAAATGTTCTAGCCAGGCACGGTGGCTCATGCCTGTAATCCCAGCACTTTGGGAGGCCAAGGCAGGTGGATCACCTCAGGTCGGGAGTTCAAGACCAGCCTGGCCAACATGGTGAAACTCCATCTCTACTAAAAATACAAAAATTAGCTAGGCATGGTGGTGCATGCCTGTAGTCCCAGCTACTCAGGAGGCTGAGGCAGAAGAATCGCTTGAACCTGGGAGGCAGAGGTTGCAGTGAGCCAAGATTCCAGCCTGAGCAACAGAGACTCTGTCTCAAAATAAATAAATAAATAAATAAATAAAATAAAATAAAACAAAGGCTCTTTTTTAAAGAACAATTTATTACAAAAAGGACAACATAAATTCCATCTAGTAATTATCAAGTACATTCTCTACATTTTTTTAAGATTAATTGCCTATTTAATAGCAGAAGGATTTATCTCTATGTCTCCAACCAAAGAGAGGTCTGAGCTGTGACATTTGGTGAAGACAAGTCAGCCAAGTACAGATATTTTCTCTCAATAACTGCACATATGGGTAAAATGCTTTCAAAAAATAAGCATTTTCTATTTCAAAAGCAAATGTTTCATGCTTTCTTTTTTCTACATTTAAGATTTGCCAACTGCCTAGAATTGAATGCATTGCTTTATCATGTAAAAAGTTAAAGAAAAAAATCAGAGTAGTACAACATATGTTTGGGATTTCAACATACTGGACAACAACAATTCCAACAATTATGAAGTGGCAAATCATCATTCCCAGAGTAGACATTTAATAAATACTAATTGAGTTCCTGTCCATTACATAACAACAAAGATGCTGACGTTAAATCTGGAAAGTATCCAGAACTGTATTTTCAGATATCTCTGACTAAATAACATTAAACTTACAATTCTGTATTTGCTCTCCTTATCCTTATTGAAGAGAAAGGGCCCTTTTGATACAGTGCTAGATAACATGGCTAAAGAAACTACATCAATTCACTGAAACGTCTGCAAAGGGCTTCAGTGGGAGTAAAACTGAACAGTTCACATCCTTCACATTCAAAAAGATTCCAGGCAATACTGGTATTACTCCCAGAGGCATTTAGGGGACCAGTGGGAGGGCAGATACTTTCAAGCACAGGAGTACACTGGAAAATAAGAGGGAGAACGTTCTGTGGGAGGTATGTACACAACATTCATCAACCAAAAAAGTACTGCACTGTTATCACTGAACTTCATTCTTACCACACTTTATTGACTTAGCAAAACAACCAGTTTTGCTAAGAAGCTAAAAGAAAACAAAGCAAACAGAAGTTTAATATACAGTACTTGAGAGTATGACATTTAATAACAATTATTGCATCAAAAATAGAATGTACATGCATAATATACATTTAGATATATGTACATATAAATCTATATATCTCACCAATTTCTCTTCACAAGAATGGAAAGAACACTAGTTATGAGTCAGAAAAACTGGACTCCAGTTCTACCATTAACTAGAGATGTTAGCTTGCAGGGAGTAACTCAGCCTCTCTAAACTTGGGCTTATTCATCTGCTCAGTAAAGATGGTAACTCCTAAACGTCTCTTTAAATGACTATTAGTCATTCAAGGAGACCATGAGTTAGTACTATACATATGGAAGCGCTATACATATGGAAATTGCTGGCTAGTTGTGGTGGCTCACACCTGTAATCCCAACACTTTGGGAGGCCCAGGTCAAGAATTTGAGACCAGCCTGGCCAACATGGCGAAACCCTCTACTAAAAATACAAAATAAAATAAAAAGT
>NW_012121154.1:10664344-10665378 GCF_000951035.1 Colobus angolensis palliatus
AAAAAAAAAAAAAAAAGTACATAAGTTTTGTTATCCTTTAAAAAAAACATGTATTTCCTTTCGTTAAAAAAAACTTTAAATTGGTCGCAAAGCCTTCATCCAATTACAGACAAAAAATTATTTTGACAAATAATTCACAAAGAAATGCCAACCAACCAAAAGCATTTAAGAGTCCAAATAGTTTGTCTGGTTTTTTCTTTTTTGTTTTTTTTGAGATGGAGTTTTGCTCTTATTGTCCAGGCAGGAGTGCAGTGGCACAATCTCGGCTCACTGCAACCTCCACCTCCAAGGTTCAGGTGATTCTCCTGCCTCAGCCTCCCAAGTAGCTGGGATTACAGTCGCCCGCCACCATGCCCGTCTAATTTTTGTATTTTTAGTAGAGACGGAGTTTCACCATGTTGGCCAGGATGGTCTCGAACTCCTGACCTTACTCCTGACCTTGTGATCTGCCCACATTGGCCTCCCAAAGTGCTGGGATTACAGGCATGAGCCACTGCGTCCGGCCCCAAATAAATAGTTTTGAGAGGAAAGAATGCAAAATGCAATCTGAATCTTTGGGATACAGTCTATTAACAGACTTTAAGTCACCAAAATATAAAAACACTCTAGAAGCTTTCTCTATAATAAGAGGTTTCCCCTTATTAATTGACCTAATATTATTGATCATTAGAATCAAAAACAATAAAACAAGAGAAACAGCTGGCTTAAGAACAAAGCCCATTTACAAATACCTTTTACGACTGGAATCCTTAGGGTGATCAAATTAAAATGTCATGTTATGGCAAATTTGGAATACATGCATAAAATATTTATTGAAATAACATAGGTATCATCTGTTTAATACCTTAAAAAATAATACCAATCACAAAGTGCAGGTTCATTTCCGGTATAATCAATTATACCTAAATGATATACAGAAGTGTTTATTTATTTATTTTTATTTTTTTTTTATTATACTTTAAGTTCTAGGGTACATGTGCATAACATGCAGGTTTGTTACATATGTATACTTGTGCAATGTTGGTGTGCTGCAC
>NW_012121154.1:10672223-10684032 GCF_000951035.1 Colobus angolensis palliatus
TTTTTTTTTTTTTTTTTTTTGAGACGCAGTCTCGTTCTGTTACCCAGGCTTGAGTGCAATGGTGCGATCTCGGTCACTGCAACCGCCATCTCGCAGGTTCAACTGATTCTCATGCCTCAGCCTCCCGAGTGGCTGGGATTACAAGCATGTGTCACTATGCCTTGTTAATTGTTGTATTTTTAGTAGAGATGGGGTTTCACCATGTTGGCCAGGCAGGTAGATGATCTTAAAATGTTCATTTACTGTTCCTGAGCCAAGATTTTAACCAAAAAAAAAATGCTTCCAAAATGGGACTACCTTCTCTCTACTGTCTCCATCTCATAATTAAGTATACAAAAAGAAAAACTTCCAATTTAAAGCATAACCTGTAAAGAAACGCAAAGGAGAAACATGTCTTCATAGCTCCTGGATAGGACAGAGAAAGAGGGAAAAAAAGCACACTTTTCACTTCTTTCTGACTTCAGTCCAGTTCCAACTTTGACCCTACTGAATACTATAGCCTTTTTTTTTTTTTTTTTTTCCTGAGTCCGAGTTTTGCTTTTGTTGCCCAGGCTGGAGTGCAGTGGCGCGATCTCGGCTCACTGCAACCTCCACCTCCCGGGTTCAAACGATTCTCCTGCCTCAGCCTTCTGAGTAGCTGGGATTACAGGTGCACGCCACCACACCCAGCCGATTTTTTTTATTTTTAGTAGAGACAGGGTTTCATCATGTTGGCCAGGTGGATCTTGAACTCCCAACCTCAGGTGATCCACCCACCTCAGCATCCCAAAGTGTTGGGATTACAGGCGTGAGCCACCACACCCAGCCTTCTGCAGCCTTTAAAAAGTCACTTAACATCATTAAGACTCTCTTTCATTCATCTGTAAAATAAGAGAACTGGGCTGTACCTCTAAAGTTTCACCACCTCTAAAATTCTAACAATCTTCAGCTGCACCAAAGAGCCAGCTCAGGCCACTAAAGAGCTGTCCCCTCTAACTCAGCCTTGGCCAACCCCTCCTATTTCCACTCCCTCAAATAAAATTCCCAGCTCAGGTCCAGCCGCCTTCCCCAGGCTGGACTGGCAAGGGATAAGCAAAGTATTTCACCTGAGAACAGCAAAGTTATCTACTGGAAGAAAGTGCATATCAGGTAGACTAGGAGGTTATTAAGAGCCGGGACATATAAATCTGATACAAATAGCCATTTTCAAACTTAAAAAGATTCCAGATATTACTTGTAAGGGCTTCAACTTAAAGCATTTTAAAAGTCATATTTAAGAAACATTGTTAGAACGTCTACCTTATCTAAATCCTAGCTCTCCAGTTTGCTGTGGAGAATATGAAGCCCTGACCTCCAGGGATTCAAAATCCATTAGGGAAAAAAAATCATAAACCATACAGATTTTTGGCTCAGTATCACGTTTACAGAAGCGTCAGCTTGTTTAATGAAAATGGTATAGACTTTAGAATAAGGCATTTCCAAAACACACTGGCCAAATTCTCAAGATGGTGATGAATACTTTTCCTTAGGCTGAGCCGTTCACACTGACAGCAACAGTCCTGTGATCCAGCAGGTCAGAGACGCTCAAAAGCTTAACTTTCTGAATTCAGCCAACAAGTTAAAGGGCCCTGATGGCAACAGAGAGGGTGATGGAAAGAAACAAAGTCACTAGAGAGGTTACTTGAACCCCTGATTCACTTACAAATGAATTTGGCAAAGGGCAGACATGTTATTCTGCCCGCAATGTCATGCATGGTCCATCCTCTGTGAGAAAAAGGTAAATGACAAAAAAATAAATGAACAGTGAGACTTTTACAGGAAAACAAGGCCCAGGACACGACTACACCAGACCCCGTTCAGCCATCTCCTGAGTCTTCAGTACACCGTAAATCACAGGGTCAGAGTGAGGCTAGAGACATCCCCAAAAGGTTAATAGAATCTTGAGGTTCAAAGGGACTTTAAGATCCCTGAGTTCAATTCAGTAGCCTCTGTTTAAGAATAGCAGAAAGTATGTAGCAAATTATAAAAGTGTATTAAAAATGAATATAATTAAAATATACTTGAATGGGTTATCAGGAAAAAGCACATTACCAGAAAATGGGGCAAAATAAAATAAAAACATCTTAAAATAAATGCTTCCCAACTTTGCCCCCTATCATACTAAGCCTCAGTTTCATAATTCTTAGCCCAGTCTCTGGCACACAGTATCTAGTAAGCCCTCGATAACTAAGCCACTGTTTTACTATGCTGTAAACACTGTTTTAAATAGATAGTAGGATATACATGTATACCATTTTTGCATTTCTACACTAATGAGATAAGGGAGCTGAGGGAAATGGCATGAATAAACTGAAACAGAATAAACTCTGGAATTTTTTTTTTCTATTTGAGTAACAGAAGGCCTGATCTTGGAATTCACAGAACTCTTAACACAAAACAGGATTCCTACCCGACTTCATAGTTCCTTGTGGCCTCACTAACCCTCCTGGAATCACCTGAAGGCTCTCATTAGCTCAGAAGACTCATTGATAGTCTCCTGGTTCTAAAAATAATAATCAACCTGACTTCCCTTTATCTCCCTTCACTGGCCCTAGGAGCAGAAGCTGAAAACTCATGATACTAATGGTGGCCACATGCAGACTCAGCACTTTTCCCAGAGCCTGAAGCCCCAGTTAAACAGATTATTTTGCTCAAAGGAAAAATTTCCCACAATAGGAGCTGGCAAAATAGGTAAGCAAGGCCAGTTCTACCTAAATCATGAGTAACTAAGCTTCCCCTAAAGCATTTCAGTATTCTTGCCTCTCTTACCCAAATGACTCGACTATCATATTGTTTCCCCCATCTGCTTTTTCCATGGTCAAAACAGGTTTTCAAAAAAGGATTTGATCTCCAGTATGTGACAGATAAGGAATGAAATGTAAATCCTCCCTAGATCATTTCCAGTCCACACGGATACAAGCCCTTAAACCTCAAATGTACATCAGAATTACCTGTGTTTTTTTGTTTGTTTGTTTTTGATTGTTTTTTTGCAAGCAGATAAAGGCTTGTTTTATTTTAATGGCTGATCTATGCAATTACAGAGGCCAGTATGTACAGACAAGGGGGGTGGCTTTTATTTCTTGGTCTCTTCCTCCTTGGACAAAGTCTTGATGATCTCCTCCTTCTTGGTGTGTAGGTGCTCTTCACAGCGCTTGCGTGCTTCCTTGGTCTTAGACCTGTGGGCCTCAGCCTGGTCAGCCAGGAGTTTCTCGCAGGCCTTGTCTACCTTCAGCTTGTGGATGTGTTCCGTGAGAACCCGCTTGTTTTTCAACACATTCCCCTTCACCCTCAGGTACAGGCTGTGATACAAGTAGTGATCAATCTTCTTAGATTCACGGTATCTTCTGAGCAGCCGGCGCAGAATCCTCATTCTCCTCATCCACGTGACTTTCTCTGGCATTCAGGCACTGGCTGTACCCTTCTGCTTACCTATGCCCATATGCCTGCACTTCCGGCAGGATAAGGTGTTTTTCCGGCACGGAGCCTGGAAATGACCATCACGGGCTTGCAGATGATCAGCCCATCTTTGATCAGCTTCCGATCCTCTGACGGGAGTTGGCATTGGCAATTTCATTGGTCTCGTTGCGGTCGAACCAGACCCTCTTCTTGCCACAGCGGAGGACACTAGAGGCGAGCCTCTTTGGAAGCCTGAGTATACTCACGGCTGTGGCCACAGCAGCGAAAGCAAAGAGCTCCCCTGTAGAGCTTTTTAAACTACACCTGAGGCAACGAATCAAAACGTCAGGTGGGGCAGTTTCTCTAAGTAATTTTTCAAAGTTCTGTGGGTGTTTCTGATATACAGGCAGGGTTGAGAACCACTGCTTTAAATCCTACTCTTACTTCCTGTTCAGCACTCCAAGTTAGAGAGGCAGCATCATCCTGAAACTGCTATACAGCGGGATGGGAAGACTACGTTGCTAGGTAGAAAGTTTAACAGGGACCAGGCATGGTGGCTCACACCTGTAATCCTAGCATTTTGGGAGGCCAAGGCGGGTGTATCATTTGAGGTCACAAGTTCGAGATCAGACTCTCCAACATGGTGAAACCCCATCTCTACTAAAAATACAAAAATTAGCTGGGCATGGTGGCAGGTGGCTGCAATCCCAGCTACTCGGGAGGCTGAAATGGAAGAATCACTTGAACCAGGGAGGCAGAGGTTGCAGTGAGCCAAGATCGCACCACTGCACTGCAGCCTGGGTGACAGAGAAAAAGAAAGTTTGATAGGGCAAGGCTTGTACTCAAGCCAACTGAGTCACAAATTTGACTCTGTGCCCCCAGGAAGCCAAGTCAATAAAAGGGAAATGTAATCAGTAATGATTCACATTGTCTATAATAACACAAAGCAGCCTATGCACAATGAGTGCACAATATTTATGGAATAAATGAAAAAACCAGAGCTTAAACTCTTAATCACTCTTCATTGGGATATAGTTAATTATTTTTTTAAAAGATCTCCTGCTAGAAGTCAAATAATAGAAGCAAAAGTGACCAGAAGACAGAGAGACAAAAATCAACAGTGGGGATCTCCACCAACTCTGCTAACAAAAATTAAAACTGGCCAGGTACAGGGGCTCACACCTCTAATCCCTACATGTTGGGAGGCCAAGGGAGGTAGATCACTTGAGCCCAGGAGTTCAAGACCACCCTGGGCAACACAATGAGACTCTGTTCCTACAAAAAAAAAAAAAAAAAAAAAGACAGGCCGGGTTCAGTGGCTCACGCCTGTAATCCCAGCACTTTAGGAGGCCAAGGTGGGTGGATCACGAGGTCAGGAGATCGAGACCATCCTGGCTAACACCGTGAAACCTCGTGTCTACTAAAAATACAAAAAAATTAGCCGGACATGGTGGCGGGCAGCTGTAATCCCACCTACCTGGGAGGCTGAGGCAGGAGAATGGCTTGAACCCAGGAGGCACAGCTTGCAGTGAGCGAAGATGGTGCCACTGCACTCCAGCCTGGGTAACAGAGGGAGACTCCATCTTTAAAAAAAAACAAAAAAAAAAAAACAAAAACAGAAAAACCACAAAAATTAGCCAGGTGTGGTGGGATGAGGTAGGAGAATTTCTTGAGCCCAGGAAGTCAAGACTGTAGTGAGCCATGACCAAGCTACTGCACTCCAGCCTGGGTGACACAGCAAAAGCTTGTCTAAGAATAAATAAATAAATAAACATAAAATAAATAAATAAAAATGGAAAAGTCTTGGGGAATAACTGAGTAGTTAAAATTCTATAGTGCTAAAGTGGTAGCACAGTGGTAAAGAGGAAAGGATGCCTACCATAAAATCTAGTCTTCTTTAATCTGTCATGCGTTTAGGGAAAAAAAAAACTTCTCTTCCTTTTTTTCTCAGTAACAGAACCCGTTTTACTTAGGCTAACTATGCACCAGCTAAATGATGACATTTCCCAGCCTTCTAGCTAGGGATGGCCAGGTTGGTGGTACTTTGAACAATGTGATACAAGCCTTTTATGGTGCTTCCATAAGTCTCCTTAAGGGAGAGAGGTATTCTTCTCGATGTGTCCTGCATCTGGCTACCTGGAGCCATCTTGAGCCAGGAGGGTGCCACATCCTAAGAACGGCGTTGAAGAGAGCTAGAAGGACTTCAGGGCCCACCATACCAAGCCTGAACTGTCCAACTTTGGATTTCTTTCATGTGTAGGAAAAACATATTTGAGCAACCTTTGAAATCACAGCAAACTAATCCTAACTGATACGATTACCATAACTGGGAGGTTTAGGTTTAGGGGAGCTATAAAAACACTAATGGTGGCCGGGCACGGTGGCTCACGCCTGTAATCCCAGCACTTTGGGAGGCCGAGGCGGGTGGATCATGAGGTCAGGAGATCGAGACCATCCTGGCTAACACGGTGAAACCCCGTCTCTACTAAAAATGCAAAAAATTAGTCAGGCGTGGCAGCGGGCACCTGTAGTCCCAGCTATGTGGGAGGCTGAGGCAGGAGAATGGCGTGAACCTGGGAGGCGGAGCTTGCAGTGAGCCGAGATCGCGCCACTGCACTCCAGCCTGGGCGACTGAGTGAGACCCCGTCTCAAAAAAAAAAAAAACCCAATGGTAACAAATGCCCAAAATACAGCTTTCCTAATCCATATGTGGGTGCCTTGATCAACACACTGTAGCCTTGAACTCCTCAAGCAATCCTCCTGCCTTGACCTCCTAAAGTGCTGGGATTACAGACATGAGCCACGGCACCTGGCCCATTTATCATTTACTAAGCACTTCCTATGTACAAGCACTTTAGATCATTATTATCCTCATGCTATAGGTGATGTAAAAAAGGCTCACGGAGTTTAATAGCTTGCACAAAGCAATAAAGTTGGTAACAGTTTGATCTAGGGATGAAACCCAAGTTGACCAGATGCCAAAGCCCATGCTCTTTCCACTAATCATGTTGAATCTACGAGAAAAATTCAATAAATTTATCTTGAATAGATACCTAGGTTCTAAAGTTAGTAGCATTTAGCAAACAGTTACAGTCTCATTGACAAGGCTCGCCTTTTGTTTTGTTTTCATTTTTTGGCTTTCAACAAAATTTTATCTCCTTTTTCAAAGTAAAAGGTACTTGGGGCTGGGTGCAGTGGCTCAAGCCTGTAATCCCAGCACTTTGGGAGGCCGAGGCGGGCGGATCACGAGGTCAGGAGCTCGAGACCATCCTGGCTAACACGGTGACTCCACTAAAAATACAAAAAAAAATTAGCCGGGCGTGATGGCGGGCACCTGTAGTCCCAGCTACTGGGGAGGCTGAGGCAGGAGAATGGCATGAACCCTGGAGGCGGAGCTTGCAGTGAGCCGAGATCGCGCCACTGCACTCCAGCCTGGGCGACAGAGCGAGCCTCCGTCTCTTGAAAAAAAAAAAGGTACTTGGGAGATGCTCAGTAAATACTAGTTCTCTTATAAATATAATTGCCCCTTTAATTTTACATGAAGAAGGTTTCAAATGCTGTTCTTCTATTGCTCAATTTTTCTAACTTACAGTTACATTGAAAAGAACCATCAACAAATAATTGGTCCTATATTTTAGTCACATAAACAGAAAATACACATAGTACCTTGAAGACATTTCCCTTGCTTTCAAAAGGTGTCTGAGTTTATCCAGCATAAAACCATCTAACATGTTATCTTTCAAGCTGGGGAGAACGGCTAGTCAAGTCCCATAAAGAGACACTGTCAGGTGGGAGGACCAACATATCTGGTTTGCCTGAGGACTTCCCGGTGTTAACATTTAAAGTCCTGCATCTTAGGCCAGGTGTGGTGGCTCACACCCGTAATCCCAGCACTTTCAGAGGCTGAAGCGGGCAGATCATTTGAGGCCAGGAGTTCGAGACCAGCTTGGCCAACATGGCAAAACCCTGTCTCTACTAAAAATACAAAAATTAGCCAGGTGTGGTAGTGCACGCCTGTAGTCCCAGCTACTTAGGAGGCTGAGGCACAAGAATTGCTTGAACCTGAAGGTGGAGGTTGCAAAAAAAAAAAAAAAAAAAACTTCCTACATCTTGGGAACTCCCTCAGTTCTGGGAAAACCTGGAGGGCTGATCATTCTATGCCTCAGGTGACCATATAAATGCATAGTCATATCTTCAACAAAATTTATAAATATGTGGGCAGTTTAAACTAAATTGAAGATGAAGATTATAAAGTAAGATGTGAAGGTATTCGGGTGGCTAAGCAAAAGAAAAAAAAATTATAATGCTCTACATAATCAGGCTTAACTAAGACAATGTTGCTAAGAATACCAAAAATGTTTATTAGATCAAATTCTTCATTCTGATGAATTCGATATGTGCACCAGTATTAGCGTTCACCCAGCTAAAAAACAGGCTCCAAACGGCACATGTACATTTACATACAATGGGCATTTGGTCTACATATAAAAGTGAGACACTATATGAGGAAAGATTGAGAAAGGAATTAACTTTCAGGCAAGAATTGTGAAGTATCTCATATCTGTGAAATGGTGGAAAAGCCTAATTTTGAT
Organism: Colobus angolensis palliatus; assembly: GCF_000951035.1. NCBI lineage: Eukaryota > Metazoa > Chordata > Mammalia > Primates > Cercopithecidae > Colobus > Colobus angolensis. Next base: position 10,680,230 of record NW_012121154.1, read on the forward strand.
GTTTCAATTTTGAGGTAATCATGACAGGCTAAACTCCTATGAAGGCAGAAATTAAAAATCTGCACATTAAAGAGATTGAACCAGGTATATTCCCTCTAAGGTCCCTTCCAACTCGAATATTCCATGACAGAAGTCATCACTTGTGTGACCCTTTTACCTAAGAGGTAAAGCAAGTCAGGCCACAGAGTTACATGACATTCCAAGGATCTAGCTCTGGCTGACAATGGAACCCAGACTATCTATCAGCCATGCTGTCACCTTAACTACGCTTAAAAACACTTGGAACCAAAAGAGCATACAATCAGCATAGGAAGATAAATGACACATTTTACTTTATATGGGGTATTTTACTTAGTTTGGCTTCAAGTTTTAAAAAAAAAAGAATTTGAGTCCAGAAACTCTTTAAGTTTTCACTGGCTACTTTAACCACAAAGCACCACAACATTCTGGAAAACACACACACACACACACACACACACACACGTTCAGAATATACAGACAGCTTAGTTTACAGAGCTTTTCATGAGCTCTCTAAACAAACCAAAGGAACAACACAGTAACTTGAACAGGGAACATCTTTGTAATCGAAGGACCTTCAAAATACAGAAAATAACAACTTTCAAAACAAACGACTGCTGTCATCAGAGTGTCCTATTAAGATGTGACCAGTTTTAGCTGGGCATGGTAGCACATGCCTGTAATCCCAACTACTTAGGAGGCTGAGGCACGAGAATCGCTTGAACACAGGAGGCAGAGGTGGCAGTGAGCTGAGACTGCCCTGCCACACTCCAGCTTGGGGGACAGAGCGAGACTCCGTCTCAAAAAAAAAAAAAAAAAAAGATGTGACCAGTTTAAGAGTGCTAGTAACAGTGAGAAAGCTTGGTGTTTCTTTATTCATTCTTGTAACTGAGAGAGATTACAAAATCACACATAAGTCTACAGGCATTCATTATTCATTGTTCAATCAATATATTACTGTCCCTTAGTCTGGGAAGGTGCCCAAATTAGATAAACACAAGAGTCTGCGCCTTCAAGAGGAAAAATGGATTGTTCCAGGTAGCAGGCAGAAACTGACTTGTTTTTCAATCAAGATTTTGAATTATGCTGATCCATCTATATGCCAGACCTGTGCCTCCATAGCCAACAGCACTGACCATTCACAACCTGTTACCCAAAGGCAGGAGTGCAATCTATGAGTGTGTTGCTGACCAACGCTTGCTGATCCACTCTCCTCCACTTTCACTTCATTGGAACCCGGGTGTAACATGAGTCTGCAGTGTATATATTCTGCTGAAGCCTGGGGCTGCTGAGCTAAGGGACCTTGGCCAAATCACCAGACTCTCCCAGGCTGTCGGCGTCCTATTTTCCTCATCTGTGGAACAAGGCTAATAATTTCATATTTTATGTCTATAAAATCAAACTCTCTATATATATACATACATTTAAAATACTTGAAAGAGCTTTGTAAATGATAAAGTTATAATACATTTTTTAACCAGCTGAGGTAGAAGACTGTATCTCTAACATAAAACTGCCCCTGGGGATATATGAGTTCATATGTAATCTGTCTCCAAAGTCTGTTAGTAAAATACTTAAATACACAATAAATGGTTAATAAATTCAAAAGACAAATCAAGCAAAGCACCATAAATTGTAGACAGAATTCTTCAGTAGTATAGGCATTCGAATGATATATTTCTTGAACCTTATGCTAGAAATCACATGAGTGATATTTTAATGACAGTTTTATGCATGCCCTCACAGGCCTCCAGAATAAAAGTGCTCTTTAAAGATTAATTATACACACAGTTCATTTCCCTAATAATACTTCAATGAAAACACTTTTTATGTGTATGCATTTCAACCTAAAAAGCCCAGATTAACAGTCCTCCAGCTATAGCTATACTCTTATTTAGAAAGCGTAGAAAGCAATGGAAAAACTCACTATATCCACAGCTATCCATCACTACAAAGAAAAAGCAGAATGAAACTACAAAATTAAAGGCAAATACTGCTGCTTTTCCAAACACAGACTAAATGTTCACAAAAATCCCCTCAGTTTTCCAACCTCACCAACACTCAAAGTAACATAATACCCCTTTCAAACAAACACAAGGATGACTGTATCAACTAAAGCATAACCAAAATCCTGTGATGGAATGCTTATGCTAAAATGTTCTTCATACAGTTATAACTGGACTAATTTTAAAATTAGAATTTTGCAATATAGAATTTCTAAAATATAATTTGGAATTATGAGTGAAAATAAGGGTATGAGAAATACACTAAGTATTTTTGTCTTTTGGAGACTTACTATAATTCTTGTAGCAGGAAAGCCTGCAGAATGTTAACAAAATAAAATCTCTGAAAATCCTGACTATATTTTCAGTTGACTTAAAAAATTTTAACCCCTCAATCTCTCTCTTAAATTATTATTTTAAATAAGTACTTTTACCCTAAATTTCTTCTTTAACAGACCTAGTATTTTCTTGCAACAAAAATCACACTATTGTGGGATATAGGTAATCTTTTCTTTTTAAAGATTACATAACTTCTTTCTAAACGAAGTCCATGTCTGCGGCTAATTCATAACCAATGTAACTGAAAATAGAAATGGAGATGTTAGAGATTTCCATTTTTTAACAAACATGGAAATTATTTCTCAATTTGAAGAACTGCATCTCAGGAATGACTTCCTTGACAAATTAATCAGAATTATCAAGTAGCAAACATTTCATGCTAAGCCAAAGCCAACCAGGTGAGTCATTCATACTATAACATGTATATATAACAACGTACACTAAAGACAAGAACGAAATGACTTTTTAAAAGGTCGATAAACTTTACTCACTCCCTTAATATTTTCCAGGTTTAACTGAGGTATAACGATGCATGTGATCCCGGAACCCATGGAAGAGTATCTATCTCAACTACCAGGACCATATCGAGTTCTAGCTTGGAAAAAAAAAAGCAAAAAACAAAAAATAAAACAAAAAAAAAACTATCTGAATACGTGTTCTGAAAAGCCCGCAATAATACCCAATTTATAAGAAGCAAGCAACCACAGAACAGAAAACTCAAGAAAGCACAGCCTTCCACCACCGCTCCCCAGCTAGCCCCCCTCCCTTTTTTTTTTTTTGCTCTTCATTTCCATTCCATAGTTAAATAAGTACACTTATTCCAAAATAAAAAGGCAGAAACCTGTTGGAATGGATTTTTAGAAGATAAATACTCTAGATGAAGCAACAATAAGTTGCTCGGAGGAAGTTGTCGACCCATTCATTTACATACAACCGAAAGAAGATAAACCCACATGTATTCCTATCAGTGAAGATGGAATCTCAATCAAATCCCAGACAGCTACTCTCCCAAAGAGAAAAAAAATAATGCTGTGTCTCTTCACCCAGGCAGCTTCTGAGATGCAGGCTCCGCAACTCGCGAGGTGCGAAAATTCAAATGAAGCCCTGTCGCTCACAAGTGCGGCATCTCCGGGATGAGGGAGGGCTCGGGGACCGAGAAACCCACTCAGACCGCTCCACTTCGCCGAAGAATCCCAAACCACCCCAGGCTCGGGAGTGTGGACTGCTCTGCCCAGAGACCCTGGATGAGGCAGCAGAGAGGCCACACAGCAGGCGGGAGAAAACCGCCTCCCGCGAGGTCCCACAGAAACCACGGAGCTCCAGGGCACTCGGGATCCCGGGCCGCGGGCGCGCGGCCAGAGAGGCGGGGTGAGAGCGCGGGGGCGCGGACTCACCTTGCAATGGGGGTGGCTGGGCGCGCGCGCCGCCTCTGTTCCTCGGCTT
>NW_012121154.1:10687950-10689028 GCF_000951035.1 Colobus angolensis palliatus
GCACTCCAGTCCGGGCAACAGAGCGAGACTCCGCCTCAAAAAAAAAAAAAAAGAAAGAAAGAAAAGCGTATTTCTGTGTACACCAGAAAAGTCTAGGAGGAATGTCTTTTAACACAACATTGACAGTATAATTGAAGCTGTATTAATTAAACAGTAACATTTGTACTTTGTTAACTCCTGGAATACTACATCAACTTTATGGATTATGTTGGAATCTCTGCTCAACGTGACTTCTAAAGTGTAATTGGTTGGTTTTTTTCTAGACAATGGAAAGAAGCTATTTAGTATAATAATTTATATCACTCCAGGCAAAACCTCTAGCTTGCCTTGCTTCACCTTACAAAACAAAATGAACATTGCACCCTAAGCATTTTACTCCTGGTTTAATTTTAGATCCTGGCCTGCTGAACTGGGCTTTATTTGTCCTTCCCTTTTATGCCACCCCTAGGAAGTCAGACATTCAGAAAATAATAACTATTTGTCTTCTAAGTTGTTACTTAATGTTTACATAAGAAGCAATTTAAAATATTCCCTTGCTAATTTTTGTACATATCATTGACCTTCTTCCTTACCTGTATTGTTCATTAATTCTGTCAAGAAGAGGGACAGATTTACACAATTCCCTAAAAGTGACTAGTGGCCAATGTATTTTTTTTCTTGGAGACTAGTACTGTATTAAATAGGATTATTTTAACATTTCATAAAGTATTAGGTGCTACTTAAATTACTTCTGGGGAACCACATTTAAAACAATTTTAGCATTGTTTTAAAGTAAGTTCTGTAATCAGTACCATCCTTTTTTCTTCTAGCTCTAGTTTTAAAAGCAGAGGACTAGAGGACTCATTACTAGAGTATTTTTAATTCAGTGTATATTTATAGTGGCACCTGTGGAATTCAGTGGTGAAATTAAGTAATTTGAAATCTAAGCTATTGGAACTCCAAATTATTTTGAGCCTTAAAAGAATGTGATTATGGGGCCTGAAAAGCAGCTATATCCTAGGCAGCTGTAACCAGGCAGCTGTAAACTTTGTTTCTCTGATTATAGACCTTCTTTCTTTTTTTTTTTTTTTTTTTTTTT
>NW_012121154.1:10689078-10690235 GCF_000951035.1 Colobus angolensis palliatus
ATTGGTTCCCCCCAGCTGTCCTAAGCCAGAGGCTTACTTTCAGATCGCATGAACACATTCCTGGACACCAGCCACAGTTGCTAAAACTAAATGGGATCCTGCAGACCCTTTGATGGACTCTCATAGTCAACTCAATCACAGTCGAGAAGCACTGGAATGCTTCCAGCCTATGGCGCTAGGATCCTGGTAGCGAAGAAACTAAACTGAAATTTGAAGTGCTGTGCAGTAGGTATTGAATATTAATGGCAGGACTGCATTGTTCACTGTGTGCTCGTTTACTTTTAAAATGATATCACAGCCCCCTAGTACACACACGGTTCTCATCTAAATTTGCATCTTTTTTAACGCTAGGATAACTACTAAAGAGCCTATAGTTGTGATTCTGAGTTTCTTACTGGATTTGCTTTTTAAACTGCAAAATGAAATTAGTTGTTTCAAGAAGTAAAGTTAAGTGCAGTCAGATCGAAGTAAAATTCAGCATTGGGTGGTTGGGCAAAAAGATTACAAAAGTCCTCCTGGGGTGTGCCAGGGGTCAAAAAAAAAAAAAAAAGTTCGTCTGTGGGGTTATCTTGGCAAAAAAGAAACCACCACCACAGGTTCTAAATGGAGATAAAACTGGCAGAAAAATGCAAACCAAACTATTCTGCATTTTGAAAGTGAATGTGCCTGTGTGACATTGCAGGAATGTAAAGAACTATATCAAGTGTGGACTTTATCTCCTCAGGCTAGCTTAGAGTGGCTGCTGAACTTAAGCGTGATTAAGAGCTGCTTGCGCCTGGGTGGAGCTGAAACTGCACAAGGTAAATAATACCTTTGTACAACAGAAGAAAAAAAAAAACTAACAGCATACATGCAAACCCAAAGGGTAAGTTGAAGTTACTACTCAAAAGTTCTTCATAGTGTTCTTGAGTAAGCAACGAAGAAGTAATCCTGGCATTTTGGGAGGGCAAGGCAGGAGAATCCTTTGAGCCCAGGAGTTGGAGACCAGCCTGGGCAACATAGCGAGACTTCATCTCTACAAATAATAATTAAAAAAAAAAAATTAGACCACCTTGATGGCCCGCACTTGTGATCCCAGCTACTCCAGAGGCTGATGTGGGAGGATCTATTGAGCCTGGGAGATCAAGATCAAGGCCACAATGAGTTGTGATTATGCC
>NW_012121154.1:10697400-10699685 GCF_000951035.1 Colobus angolensis palliatus
CCTTCCAGAAGCGTCTCCGCGCCCGTCCGACTGAGGCTGGAAAGATGGCGGAAGCGCAATTCAAACGCCGGAGACGCAGCCGACGCCGGCGCGCGGGCAGGGGCGGGGCCGGTGGGGGCCAGACCTTCTTTCTTACCTGTATTGGTTTGTAAAATGTTGTAAATGACTGAAGAGTGTCAGGGAAAACCTCTTCCCTCTCCATTGTTGATCTTCATTATAGATTAGCCTCCCTCTTACCTTTCTCACACAAAGACTTAATAACTATCTCTTTATCTCAAGATGAAATGTTAAATACACTCTTTTAAATTGGAAACAAAATTAAAATCCTCTATAAAGAAAACAAGCTGTATGGAAAAGAAAACAAATGAATTAATGTGTTGTAATTCTCAAACCAGCCTTGTATAGAAAATGCTGTGATCCTGTTAAATTTCTTTGTCTTCTTCCTATAAAAGCAAGAACTTACTTTTAACTTCAGAGCACTGACCCCATTTCTGTGGAGTCTGCGTGAGCTGGAATGGCTATTAACCAGCTTTTCGCTTGAATAAACTCTTTAGAACACGATTCTGACCCTTTTCATCATTTCAGGTTGAACACAGCTAAATGCTGCATTCACTCCCAGTCAAATTAAAAATTGTTTTCCTGATCATTAAGAATCTATAGATAACTACAAATAGCAGTAGATGATCTTGGGCAGCTAAATTCTTTTTTTTTTTTTCCTTGAGATGGAGTCTCGCTCTGTCACCCAGGCTGGAGTTCAGTGGCCGGATCTCGGCTCACTGCAACCTTCGCCTCCCAGATTCTCCTGCCTCAGCCTCCTGAGTAGCTGCGACTACAGGTGCCTGCCACCACGCCCGGCTAATTTTTGTATTTTTAGTGGAGATGGGGTTTCACCATGTTGGCCAGGCTGGTCTCGAACTTCTGGCCTCAACTAATTTGCCCACCTGGACCTCCCAAAGTGATGGTGGGCGTGAGCCACTGCCACCCGGCAGCTTCTTGTTTTCTTCCCTCTACCATGGAGACAAGTTCTGGTTTTCCTAGGACAACTAGCTCTAGTCACAAAGATCTCTTCAGTGATCAAGCATGGTGGAGTGGCGGAAGGAGTGTTCCGAAAGGATAAGTAGAACAGGAGTCTTCCCCAGGCCCCATTACAACCTCAGTACCTGTGAATGGCATCCCCAGCCCAACCAGAAGTTGACAAACAGGCACGTACCTGGTGAAAAGATACATATATTTAGAACTAGCCAGCTGGACTCAGTTTAGATGACCCCAATTTTGTTGGCAATATCCCAGTTTTGTTGGGTCAGCAACAAAGTTGATCCCAATTTTGTTGGCAATATCCAAAGCATTGTAATCAGGAGCCAGTGGAGCTTATGCCTTCTTCCTCCATCAGGCCTAATCAGGGCATTGACCTTGGCCACATCAACGTCATAAAGCTTCTTCACAGCCTGTTTGATCTGGTGCTTGTTGGCTTTAACATCCACAGTGAACACAAGTGTGTTGTTGTCTTCTATCTTCTTCGTGGCAGACTCAGTGGGCAGAGAAAACTTGGTGATAGCATAGTGGTCAAGCTTGTTTCTCCTGGGGACGGTCTTCGGAGGATATTTGGGCTGTCTCCGGAGTCTCAGTGTCTTGGGCTGTAGGAAGGTGGTGACATACAGACCTTTTTCTTTGTGGCTGTGGACACCTTTCAACACTGCCTTCTTGGCCTTCAAAGCCTCTGCTTTGACTTTGACTTTGACTTTAGGAGGGGCAGGAGCTTCCTTCTTATCTTTTTGTGCCATCTTGTGGAAAGGGCACTCCCATTCTTTACTGTGAAAAAAATCCAAATATACAGGTAATAGATATGCCTTTTCATAATACTATTTGAGTAAGTTGCAGACATCAAAATGCTTCACCCTAAATAATTCAGCGTATCTCTCCTAAGAATGAGGACATTTGCTTCATAACCACAGTATCATTCCACCTATGAAAGCATCAATTCCCCAATATCACTTAATAACCTGTTTTCAAGTTTCCATGATGTACAATCATGGAATGTCTATAACAGCTTTTTTTTTCTGAGCTAGGATACTACCTACACTAGTGTGTTGCATTTATGTATTATATTTAAATAAGAAGCAATCTAAAGTATTCGCTTGCTATTTTCTATGCATATCATACAGATATTATAAAGAGACAGATGTTTACAGGATGTTTTTCATTGAGAGCCGGTGCTTTAGAAAAGCGTATTTCTGGCCGGGCGCGGTGGCTCAAGCCTGTAATCCCAGCACTTTGGGAGGCCGAGA
>NW_012121154.1:10703270-10722153 GCF_000951035.1 Colobus angolensis palliatus
TTTTTTTCCTTGAGATGGAGTCTCGCTCTGTCACCCAGGCTGGAGTGCAGTGGTGCGATCTCAGCTCACTGCAACCTCCACCTCCCTGGTTCAAGCAATTCCCCTGCCTCAGACTCCCAAGTAGCTGGGATTACAGGCTCACACCACCACGCTCGGCTAATTTTTGTTTGTTTGTTTGTTTGTATTCTTAGTAGAGACGGGGTTTCACCATGTTGGCCAGACTGGTCTCGAACTCCTGATCTCAGGCAATCTGCCCACCTTGGCCTCCCAAAGCGCTGGGATTTTACAGGCATGAGCCACTGCACTTGGCCTGGACAGTAATTTAACTGCTCTGCTGTTTACTACCTCTCTGACCTTGGAAAATACCCCTCCCAATTCCCCAGTCCCCATACCCTTACACCCCAAAATGACCCTAAGTCTCTATGTCTACTTGCAGTTGTAACATTCTGTTACTCTATAAAAAGGTTTTGGGGAAAAATATATGAAGGGACAGTGCAGGTTACAGGGGTTGTAGGAGTATGTTAGACCATGGGTCAGCAAACTAGGAGGGCCAAATCTGATCTGCTGCCTGTTTGTTTAATTCAAAGTATTTATTTTTCAGAACACAAAGTCCTCAACATTCATATTATAGCAATACTTTTTTTTATTGTGGCAAAAAACACATAACATAAAATTTACTGTCTTAACCATTTGTAAATGTACGGTTCAGTAGTGTTAAGTATATTCATATTGTTGTGAAACAGTTTGAATCTCTGGACCTTTTTCATCTTGCAAATCTGAAATTCTGCAGCTATTAAACAACGACCTCCCCTTCCCCACCAGCCCCTCAGCCTCTGGTATCTACCATTCATCTTTCTGTTTCTATGAATTTGACTACTTCAGAGACCTCATATAAGTGCAATCATACCATTTTTGCCTTTTTGTGACTGGCTTATTTTGCTTAGCATAATGTCCTCAAGGTTCTTCCATGTTGTAGCATGTGACTGGATTTCCTTCCCTTTTAAGGCTGAATAATATTCCATTGTATGTTATTTTAACACATTTTGTTTATCCATTCATTCATCAATGGATATTTGGGTTGCCTCCACCTCTTGGTTATTATGAATAGTGCTGTTTTGAACATGGGTGCACCAAAATCTCTTTGACTTCCGGCTTTCAATTCTTTGGATATATTCCCAGAAGTGGGATTGCTGGATCATATGGTACCTCTATTTTTAAGTTTTTGAGAAACTTCTGTATTGTTTTCCACAGAAGTTGCACCCTTTTGCAGTCCTACCAATAGTGCACAAGGTTTCCAGTGTCTCCCTGATCCTCATCAACACTTATTTTCTGGGGGTTTTTTTTGTGTTTTTTTTTTTCAGTAAAAATCACAATAGTTGTGAGGTGATATCTCATTGTGATTTTGATTTGCATTTCTGTGATTACTCATGATGTTGAGCATCTTTTAATTTGCTTGTTGGCCATTTGACTCCATATCATCCTTGGAGAAATGTATGTGTGAAAGCAAAACATCGTGGGCCCCCAAACTCACTAAGCTAAAGAGAAACTTCAAGTTGAGAACTGCTTAGGGCAAACCTGCTTCCCGTTCTATTCAAAGTTATCTCTCTGCTCATGAGATAAATGAGAATCTGAGTGCCTTCTTTGGAAAGGCTAATCAGAAACTCAAAAGAATGTAGTCATTTGTTTCTTACCTATCTGTGACCTGAAAGAAGCTTGGAGTCTTCCTGTTTTTGCCTCAAGTTGTCCCACCTTTCCAGATCGAACCAATGTACTTCTTCTTTTTTTTGGAGAGGGAGTCTCCCTCTGTCGCCCAGGCTGGAGTGCAGTGGCGCCGTCTCTGCTCACTGCAACCTCTGCCGGCTGGGTTCAAGTGATTCTCCTGCCTCAGTCGCCAGAGTAGCTGGGACTACAGGCACGTGCCACCATGCCCAGCTAATTTTTTGTATTATTTAGTATCGACAGGTATTCACCGTGTTAGCTAGGATGGTCTTGATCTGACCTCGTGATCCACCCGCCTCAGCCTCCCAAAATTCTGGGATTACAGGCATAAGCCACTGAGCCTGGTCCCGAACCAATGTACTTCTTATATATATTGATTGATGTCTCATGTCTCCCTAAAATGTATAAAAACAAGCTGTGCCCTGACCACCTTGGGCACATGTTGTCAGTACTTCCTGAGGCTGTATTACAGGCACATGTCCTCAACCCTGACAAAATAAACTTTCTAAATTAACTGAGAGTTGTCTCAGATTATCTGGGTCCACATCTGTTTGTGTCCTTTGCTATTTTTTAAATCACTTATTTGATTTTTTGTTGTTGAATTGTAGAAGTTCCTTAGGTATTCTGAATATTAACCGCTTATCAGATATATAATTTGTAAATATTTTCTCCCATTCTATAGGTTGCCTTTTTGCTCTGTTGCTTGTGGCCATTGATGTGCAAAAGTTTTAATGTTTGATGTAGTCCCACTTGTGTATTTTTTATTTTGTTGCCTGTGCTTTTAGGGTCATATCCAAGAAAACATTGCTAAGACCAATGTCAAGAAGCTTTTCCCTTACATTTTCTTCCAGGAGTTTTATAGTTTTACATTTTCACTTATTTTTGAATAGTTTAAATTTGCCTTTTTTTTTTTTTTCTTGAGACGGAGTCTCACCCTGTCACCCAGGCAGAAGTGCAGAGGTGCAATCTTGGCTCACTACAACCTCTGCCTCCCTGGTTCAAGCAATTCTCCTACCTCAGCCTCCCGAGCAGCGGGGATTATAGGCGCGCACCACCACGCCCAGCTAATTTTTGCATTTTTAGTAGAGATGGGGTTTCACCATGTTGGTCAGGCTGTTCTCGAACTCCTGACCTTGTGATCCGCCCGCCTCGGTCTCCCAAAGTGCTGGGGTTACAGATGTGAGCCACCGCGCCCAGGTTGCCATGTGTTTTCATAGTTTTAAGTTTGCCATCAGTTGTCTTGGTCTGTGAGCTAAGAATGGCTTTTATAGTTTTAAATGATTGGGAAGAAAAAAACAAAAGAAAAATAATATATTGTGACACCTGAAAATTACTTAAAATCCCAGTTTTGTTGGCCCACAACCACACCCATTCATTTACATATTGATGGCTTTTGCACTACAACAGCAGAGCTGAGTAGTTGCAACAGAGACATATGACCCGTACTGCCTAAAATATTTACTATCTAACCCTTTACAGAAAAAGTTTATTGAGCCCTGTGTAAAAGCACTTTTCCCCCCAATCTCCTAGTATCTGGCAGGGCAGAAAAAGAAAAGATAAAGTACAGAGTCCAGAACTCAGAACAAGGTTGTATTATCAGTGTTTTTAGTGTTCTCCCTGAAGGAAAGGGATATTTAAGAAAAAGTTTCCCAAACTTTCTCTTCGTATTTTAAAGCAGAGTTAATAGGTAAGAAAATTCTTTTTTTGATTAATTTATTTTTACTTGACAAATAATAATTGGGAACTATATATTTATGGGGCACAATGTGAGGTTTTGGTCTATGTATACATTGTAGAATGATTCAAAAGCTCATTAACTTACCCATCACCTTACCAACTTATCATTTTTTGTGTGTGTGGTAGGACATTAAAAACCTATTCTTTTAGCAACTTTGAAAAATACAATACATTAAGGCTGGGCGCGGTGGCTCATGCCTGTAATCCTAGGACTTTGGGAAGCCAAGACAGGCGGATCGCCTGAGGTCAGGAGCTCGAGACCAGCCTGACCAACATGGAGAAACTCTGTCTCTACTAAAAATGCAAAAATTAGCCGGGCATGGTGGCACATGCTTGTAATCCCGGCTACTCAGGAGGCTGAGGTGGGAGAATCACTTGAACCCAGGAGGTGGAGGCTGCAGTGAGCCGAGATCTGCTGTTGCACTCCAGCCTGGGCAACAAGAGTGAAACTCCATCTCAAAAAAAAAAATTGGAGACCAGTATAGGTCTCCACATTAGAGAATAGTATTCGCAACTGTGGGAGACAGCTGACACAAGAAAATAACTAAAAATTAAACTCCTTTGCTTCTTAAGAGTAGTTTCACATACTGTCATTGTGACACCACACTTTGAATTTCATCTAGAATTTATCAGAAACTGGAAAATACAGGCTAGGCAGATACTATAGTATTTCCATTGTGAGAAAAGTAATATTTCTGTTACTAATAATTGGCCAATTTCTTTCTTTTTCTTTTTCTTTTTTTTTAAATCTAAAAGACTCAGAATATGATCTTCAAAATGTGAAATCTAAGCCCCAGGTAGTTAAACTTGATAACTAATGCTGATTAGTTTGGTGATTTAAAAAATATAAATTATAGCTTTTTAGAAATGCTATTTTCCATATGGATTAATATCCACAAAAATATAGGGGAGAGCTTCAAAAGTGAAGGGATTAGTCCACCATCTTTATGATCTATTCCACCCTGAAAAATTCTGTGCCTCCAAGAACATATGAGTACCCAGCACTAAGATAATACAAGTGAGTGTGCTACTTTTCCTCACAACGATGAATGTTTAGATGTATTTTTAAAATAAAAACAGACAAGAAATTAGTAAAAGAGGAACTACAGTAGCCAATATGTATTTTATGATTAAGAATTATTAGACTTTCAGGCTGGATGTGGTGGCTTACACCTGTAATCCAACCCTTTGGGAGGCCGAGAAAGGAGGATGGCTTGAGGCCAGAGTTTGAGACCAGCCTGAGCAACATAGCAAGACCCTGTCTCTAAAACAAAAACAAAACAACACAAAACCATTACCCAGGCGTGGTAGTGCACACTAGCTACTTGGAAGGCTGAAGAAGGAGAATCGCTTGAGCCCAGGAGTTCAAGGTTACAGTGAGCTCTGATCATGCCACAGCACTCCAGCCTGAGCAAAAGAATGAGACCCTGTCTCTGAAATAAATAAATAAATGATTAGACTTCAGTTTTAATCTTTGTTAATTAGCTTATCCAGAGAAATTCATTGCTAAATCAACCAGGAGAATTTTGAGAAAACCCACCCTGGTTTTCTCCATTGAGAAAGGATCCCACCTATACCTAAGTCATTCAAAAATATGATTTGTGTGAATCTTCATGGAAAGATGCCACTTAGGAAAAATCACTCATTGTTTTGTTCTCTTAGATTTTTTCTAGCATTCCCATGTTGCTGAATTACATAGTTATCGTAGGATTGGAACTTAGAAAAAAGAACCAGACATTTTTCAAAATCTAAACACTGAAGATTGACTGTTAATGTTGAAGGCATTAAATCTTGTTTATCCTTCTCACCCCAGCTAAGCAAATAAACTATTTCATGAATGTTGAGGCCCTCAGATAGCTATTGCTGTCCTCATGATTTGAGAGATTAATTGGTCGTCTTTTTAGATTCAGCCTACTGCCCAAAGAACCTCGACTCAGTTCCTTCCCATTATGGTGATTTGCTTGTGCTGTTTGGTTGGATGTGGCCACCTCTGACAATTGTTGCTATTTGTGGCAGTGAGTGTAGGTCTGGCCAGGCTTGCCATTCACATGTACAGGACCCGGGATAAGAATACTGAGCCCACATGCCACATGTCTAGTTATTTAAAGGGAATAAAGCAGGCTGAACAACTGTTAAGTGCAAGATATTTGGTCCTCCTACCTTGGCAGATACACCTTCATAAGGATAGACTGAGTTCTCAGACTCTTCAGAATTTGTGTCTTCAAGGCTTTGTCCTGTTCAGTGGCAGCCTGGAACTTATCCATGTAGACCCTTCCCATTGTCTAAGTTCAGCCTGTCTCAGTCTGTTCAGGTTGCTACAACAAAATACGATAAACTGGGTGGTTTACCAACAGTGGGGATTTTTTTTCCTTCACAGTTCTAGAGGCTGGGAAGTCCAAGATCAAGGCACTAACTGGCTGGTTCAGTGTCTGGAGAAGGGTCACTTTCTGGTTCATAGATGAATACTTCTCACTGTATCCTCAAATGGTAGAAGGCACAAGGGAGCTTTTGCAGGCTGTTTTCATAAGGGCATTAATCCCCAGTCACCTTTCAAAGACCCTACCTCCTGATACCATCCTCTGTTAGGTTAAGATTTCAACATATGAATCTGGGGGACACAAACGTTCAGACCATAGCACCATTTATCCCCAACAAAGAGCTGCCCCTTGGCCATTCCTAGGCCTAGGGGTACACATAGCAGTGTTGCCTCCTGACCTTAGTAGGATGGACCTGGGAAACATGTTGGTACAGGCCCTGGAAGCAGACTTGGAACCTTCTGAACAAGACCCCAAATTCCTGGATACCTGAAGAGTGGTTGGGGAAGGAGCTTGGACTCCAAGTGCACCTGTCCCCTTGGCACACATAGGGAGAGGCACAGCCAAAGGAGGCCAGAGTAGGTTCTCAAGGGCAGGCCTTGGAGCAGGGGTCCTCTTACCTGGCTCTAAAGGAGTTCTGCTCTGAGACTTTAGCATCTTCTGAATTGTACACACAGCCAATCCAGAGTCAGAAACTGAACCTCATGTGTTTGTACATCAAAAAAGTTCACTTCCAATGCTCAATCATGTGACTCTGCCATCGGTGATCAGTTAACACAAATTTCAGAAGGAGGCCAGGCACTGTGGCTCGAACCTATAATCCCAGCACTTTGGGAGGCCGAGGTGGCTGTTTCACTTGAGTCCAGGAGTTTGAGACCAGCCTGGGCAACATGGCGAAACCCTGTCTCTACAAAAAATACAAAAATTAACCAGGGATGGTAGTGTGCACCTGTAGTCCCTGCAACTCAAGAGGCTAATGTGGGAGGATCATTAGAGCCTGGGAGGCGGAGGCTGCAGTGAGCTGAGATGGTACCACTGTACTGCAACCTGGACAACAGGAGACGCTGTCTCAAAAAAAAAAAAAAAAAGAAAAAGAAAGAAGAAAACAATAAATTTTAGAAGGAGCCCTCCAAATCATTTAAAATTGCCAAATACATTTCCAGCGCAGTGTTAATTCAACTAGAATGGCATTTATTATGAAAAGAGGAAGAATAGACTATTGCTTTCTTCCCTGCAAAGAGTGGACCAAACCCCTCAGGTGTATCTGATTCTCCGTAGATTGAATAATTAATGAGGGCTACTTGTCCCAGCATTTACAATTTACAATTGAATTCCCAAGTCCCCAACCACAAACAGGTGTATATCTGCTACCTGCTTCCAATGTGGGGACCGTGATATTATTTTATTATAGGCATGGCTGTCAAATGTAATTGGACAAAAAAGAATGATCATAGCCTAAGTGGGGAGACCCAGCAAATCCTCTCTGTTTAGATTTTTCTGAGCTCTTGTTCTGCCCAGCATTCTGTGTGTGTACACACACACACACACACACAGAGTTCTTGGCTCGTAACTCCTATAGTCCTTGTTATCATGTTGGGGTGCTTTAGGCCTCAGAGAACAGAATCTCTCTCTCTGATCTCCTCCTACCCTTCTTTCACCTAACCAAGGCAGGACTTCAATCTGATTGTAGGTCAGAAGACCCTCATTTCGGAAACGGTCCTGCCTGATACCCTGGAGGAAGGAATGCCACGCAGAAGAGCCCAGAAGAACCTAAACAGACAGGATTTGCTGAGTTTCCCCACCCAGTCTATGAGTATTAGATCATTTTTTTTTTTTTTTTTTTGAGATGGAGTTTTGCTCTTGTTGCCCAGGTTAGAGTGCAATGGTGCGATCTCAGCTCACCACAACCTGTGCCTCCAGGGTTCAAGCAATTCTCCTGCCTCAGCCACCCAAGCAGCTGGGACTACAGGCATGCACCACGCACCCGGCTAATTTTGTATTTTTAGTAGAGATGGGGTTTCTCCATGTTGGTCAGGCTGGTCTCAAACTCCTGACCTCAGGTGATCCACCCATCTCAGCTTCCCAAAGTGCTAGGATTACAGGCATGAACCACCGCGCCTGGCCTGGATCTTTCCTTTTTTTGTCCAATTGCATTTGACAATCATGCCTATCCACTGAAGTCTCCATAGAAGGCCTAAGAGGACAGGGTTTGGAGAGCTTCTAGATAGCTGAACACATGGAGGTCCCTGGAGGGTGATGAGTCCAGGGAGTTCATGGAAGCTCCACGCCTCTTCTCCCATACTTTACCCTATGCATCTCTTCATCTGTGTCCTTTGTAATATCCTTTATAATAAACCAGTAAACGTGTTTTCCTGAGTTCTGTGAGCCACCGTAGTAAACTAATCAAACCCAAAGAGCAGGTCATGGGAACCCCAACTTGAAGCTGGTTGGTCAGACATTCTGCACACCTGGACTTGTGACTGGTGTCTGAAGTTGGTGGATAGTCTTGGGGACTGAGCTTTCAATCTGTGGGATCTGAGTCTATTTCCAGGTAGACATAATCCAGAATTGGATTGCAGCTGATATCCGTACAGAATTGATTGCTTGCTAGCTGGTGGAGAGAATTCTTCACATACTTTGGGGTCACAGAAGTCTTCTGTGTTGATTGTTGCTGTTGTTGAGAGAAAAAAATAGGAAAAAAGCACTCTGCATGAGTGTGGTTTTTTCACTAACAGAGACTGAGAATATTGTTCTCTGTAGCAAACTGAATAATCCCCATCACCACCAACAACCAAATATCCACTTCCTAATCCCCAGAATCTGTGAATGCTGCCTTATATTGCAAAAGAGATTTTGCAGAGTGATTAAAAACCTTGAGATGGAGAGATTAGCCTGGATTATCCAGATGGACCTGGGACCTAAATGTAATCACAAGGGTTCTTAAAAGAGGGAGGCAAGAGAGTCAAAGGGGGAAAGGGGCAATGTGACAACAGCACAGACATCAGAGCCAACGCATGCGAGCAGCCTCTAGAAGCTGGAACAGGCAAGGAACGGATCCTCCCTGAGAGCCTCTAGAAGGAACCAGTCCTGCTGACTACCTTGACTGTAGCCCAGTGAAACAGATTTCAGATTTTGGTCTGCAATCAGAACTGTTGTGTTGTTTTAAGTCACCAAGTTGATGGTAATTTGTTTCAACAGCAATAGAAAGCTAACACAGTTTCCCTTAAGCAATCTTTGAAGTCTGATAATGATACATAAAATATTTGTCAAATTAATATAACATTAATAAGTAGGCACAGGACTATAGATCTCAACTCCATACCATGATCTCTAGATTGAGCTAGAACTGTGGCAAAACATTTTACCTTTGAATTTCATGTTTACATGTTATTGCTATCACAGTCTCTCCTCAGCCTCCCTGTTCACCATGAAGCCTATATGCCAACTGCATGCACATCTGAGCTTATATACATGTTTTTTCTTCTGATTGGGTTTTATTCCTGGCCTTTACATCCCTCAACACTCAAATAAAGAATTATCACCTTTGAGAAGCTGTCCCACCTTCCCAAAGCAGAATGGTCATCTCTGCCTTGGTGCTTTTGTAGAATTGTAAAGTAGTTGTTGTCACATGCATCCATGTGAAGAGACCACCAAACAGGCTTTGTGTGAGCAATAAGGCTGTCTATTTCACCTGGGTGCAGGCAGGCTGAGTCCGAAAAGAGAGTCAGCAAAGGGTGGTGGGATTATCATTAGTTCTTAAAGGTTTTGGGATAGGCGGTGGAGTTAGGACCAATGCTTTGTGGACAGGGGGTGGATCTCACAAAGTACGTTCTCAAGGGTGGGGAGAATTACAAAGAACCATCTTAAGGGTAGGGGAGATTACAAAGTACATTGATCAGTTACGGTGGGGCAGAAACAAATCACACAGGTGGAATGTCATCAGTTAAGGATGACATTGTGGATTTTTTTTTATTTTTTTGTGAGATGGAGTCTCGCTCTGTTGCCCTGGCTGGAGTGCAGTGGTGAGATCTCGGCTCACTGCAAGCTCCATCCCCTGGGTTCACGCCATTCTCCTGCCTCAGCCTCCAGAGTAGCTGGGTTTACAGGCGCCTGCCACGACGCCCGGCTAATTTTTTGTATTTTTAGTAGAGACAGGGTTTCACCGTGTTAGCCAAGATGGTCTCGATCTCCTGACCACATGATCCACCTGCCTCAGCCTCCGAAAGTGCTGGGATTACAGGTGTGAGCCACCGCTCTCGGCTCTTTTGTGGATCTTCAGTTGCTTCAGGCCATCTGGATGTATACGTGCAGGTCACAGGGGATGCGATGGCTCAACTTGGGCTCAGAGGCCTGACAGTTATCAAATTACATTGTGACTATTTGTTTCCATTTCTGTTACCCAAATCAGAATGTGAATGCAAATATGCATATGCAAATACTCTATGATCCATATTTATGCAACTAGTACCTACTTCTCTGCTTGGCACAGACACTCCTATCTATGAACTGAATAAAGAGATGAATGACTATTCCCTGAATTCTGAAGAGCTTACTTGGGGGTGGGC
Organism: Colobus angolensis palliatus; assembly: GCF_000951035.1. Taxonomy (NCBI): domain Eukaryota; kingdom Metazoa; phylum Chordata; class Mammalia; order Primates; family Cercopithecidae; genus Colobus; species Colobus angolensis. Next base: position 10,713,607 of record NW_012121154.1, read on the forward strand.
AGGGATGGGAAGTGGGGAGGGATAGAGGTAAAGGACAAGGCAACAGGAAATTCATGGTTCAGCAAGACATTCAGAGTCTTGGAGAAAAAGACGAGGCTGATTTGTGTGATGATTCAATTTGAGGCTTTCCTCAGATGCTCATTACACATGCAATTTAGCATCTCTCTTGACCTTGCTTCAAAGTCAGTTTCTAAGTGGAGTTAACAGTATGTGCTACCTCACACAGCAATCTGCTGATTAGAAGCTCTTAACTGGGGTGGATGGCAAGCAGCCACACACGATTTGTCAGCTCTGCATCCTTGCATGGCTCTAGGCAGAGTCTGACAACTTTAGGATTTAATAGTAGCTGTTTAGCAATTCTGTCCTTATAGACGATTCAGAGTAACAACTCATAAAAGTATCTACATTTAGTTTTCCTTCTTAGGCATAAAAAGTACCCTCCCTCTACCCCTCAAGTACTCCAGATATATCGTCCCTTTATCTTGATCCAAAGTACAAAGGACAAACCTACGCTGAAAACCTTCTTTCAGTGGAAATGAGGCTGTCAATTTCACACACCTAGAAAACCTGTGAAATCATACTTTTTGCAATATATAGACTGATGTTAATTTACGGTGTGTCTTTGATCCTGCATCAGTCCTCATGATGTAGTTAACTGTATGTGCTCCTTTCCTGTTTTATACTATATATCTGTGTTGGTTTAGAATTTTACATTTGAGATTCAGCTTATTTTTTAAGGTACCACTTACTGTATATTTTCCATGTGCCAGACACGATGCTAAGTGCTTTACAATTCTCATTGAATCCTCGTAACAAATTCAGGCACTAAGCATTATTACACCCTTTTTATAGATGGGGAAGCTGAGATTTACAGAGGTAATTAGATTTTTCGTTAAGGTTAGTGGGATGTGGAGGTAGGACTCGGGTTTATGCCTATTGGATGGAGAGATTCGATCTTCTTTCTTGCTTTCCACAAGTCTAATGTGACATTAAATTGCCAAAGAAGTGCCATTGAGCAATTAACCATAGCCTGTGGGGAGAAATTTTTAAATATAACCCTTACTTCCAAAGTCAAAATGTCCCTTGGAAACCAAGTGCTGTGGACTGAATTATGTTCCCCTCAATTCTTGTGTTAAAGCTCTATCCCCCAATGTGACTATATTTGGAGAAAGAGTCTTCAGGAGATAACTAAGGTTAAATGAGGTCATGAGTGTGGGGCTTTAATCCCATAGGACTATGGCTTATAAAAGAGAGAAAGAGTCTAGGCATGGTGGCTCACATCTGTAATCCCAGCACTTTGGGAGGCTGAGGCGGGTGGGTTACCTGAGGTCAGGGGTTCAAGACCAGCCTGGTCAACGTGGTAAAACCCGGTCTCTACTAAAAATACAAAAATTAGCCAGCATGGTGGCAGGCATCTGTAGTCTCAACAATTCTGGAGGCTAAGGCTGGAGAATCACTTGAACCTGGGAGGCGGAGGTTGCAGTGAGCTGAGATCATGTCACTGCACTCCAGCCTGGGCAACAGAGCAAGACTCTGTCTCAAAAAAAAAGAGAAAAAGATACCGAGAGAGAGATTCCCCCACTCTAACTCTCCGTGCCTGGCATGTGAGGACAGTGGGAAGTCAGCAGTCACAGAGCAAGGAAGAGAGTCATCACCAGAAACTGACCATGCTAGCACCTTGATCTCTAGAACTATGAGAAAATAAATTTCTGTGGTTTATGTCACACAGTTTGCGGTATTTTATTACTGCAGCTTTAGCAGACTAATGCACAAAGGACCACCATCTTGGTGGTCCAAGGTAACATATATTTACATCTTGGTGGACAGAGTTGTATATTACGTGTGTTCAGAGTTTCTTCAGCCTCAAGGACTGGTGGTTAAATCACTTATAAAACAAATTAGTCTCTATTTTATTTATTTATTTATTTATTTTTGAGATGGAGTCTTACTCTGTCACTCAGGCTGGAGAGCAGTGTTGCAATCATAGCCCGCTGCAGCCTCGAACTCCTGGGCTCACAGGTCCTCCCGCATCAGCCTGCCAAATAGCTGGGACTACAGGCATGCACCACCATGCCCAGCTATTTTTAAAATATTTCATAGAGTTCTTACATTTTTAAAAAATGTTTGTAGGCCGGGCAAGATGACTCACGCTTGTAATCCCAACACTTTGGGAGGCCAGGTGGGCAGATCACGAGGTCAGGAGATCGAGACCATCCTGGCTAACACGGTGAAACCCCGTCTCTACTAAAAATACAAAAAATTAGCTGGGTGTGGTGGCGGGCACCTGTAGTCCCAGCTACTTAGGAGGCTGAGGCAGGAGAATGGCGTGAACCTGGGAGGCGGAGCTTGCAGTGAGCCGAGATCACGCCACTGCACTCCAGCCTGGGTGACAGAGCGAGACTCCGTCTCAAAAAAAAAAAAAAAAAAAAAAAAATTTGTAGAGTCTTGCTATCTTGCTATGTTTCCCGGGTTGGTATCAAATTCCTGGCCTCAAGCCATCCCCTGCCTTGGCCTCCCGAAGGGCTGGGATTACAGGCATGAGCCACTGGGCCTGGCCTCTATTTTAGTTCTTGAAGTTAGAGAGAGAGCAAAGCTAGAGGCCTAAGGACTCCATATATCCAACTGGGCCAAAAGTGAAATATAGGCTTATAATGTACATGTAAATGTACATTAGAGGAAAATTAGCAGAAATGATAATGCTCTGTAGAAATTCAAATTAACCTATGACCCCTACTCATGTTCTGTGCCATCATTAAGAAGAAATTTTGTGGATTCAGTTTTATTTATTCCTTATTTTGCTTTATAAGGGGTATATGGTGTCCTGTAACCTGATGTTTCTATGGAAGTATAAAGACTTGTGAAAGGTTTTCCAAGGCAACCACAGTGAACTTACAGAATGTCTCAGATTCTCAAGGATTGTTCTGAGATTCCCTCTTCCGTTGGTCTTGGTTCCTACAAGAAGCTGCTCAACTCTCCAAAGAGCAAAAATCATAGACTTCAATGGTTTCTGCAGGTGTCTATGGGTAAGCCCATCTGGTTGCATAAAAATTACTTGAGAAGTTTGCTCAAAATACAGACAGATGGGCCTAAGTTCAGAGGAGGTCTCAGTAATAACAACAATAATAACAGCTAATGCTTACGTAGTATTGACTATTGGCCAAACTCTGTTCTAAGCATTTTACGAACGTTTACTCATTTAACCTGCCCAGAAATCCTATGAGGTAAATATGATTATCGTCATCATTATCATCTATTAATAAGGCAACTGAAGCACAGATAGATTAAGGAACTCACCCAAGGTCACATCACCAGTCAGGGCAGGTCCAGGTTTGAACATAAGCTGTCTGACTCCAGTCTGCACTTCAACTTCTATGCTGTACTCTTCATATCTGTATTTTAGTAAGTTTTCCAGGTGATTCTGATGTGCAGCAAGGCTTGGAATGCTGAAAATTCTCATCTGATCTATGAATCGTCTTCTTTTGCAACTTCTTACCTGGCAGTCTCTCAGCTAGGATTGGAAGCCAGCCACTTCAGGATAGACTATTCTTTTTTTTTTGTTTTGAGATGGAGTTCCACTTTGTCGCCCAGGCTGGAGTGAAGTGGCACGACCTTGGCTGACTGCAATCTCCACCTCCCAGCGATTCTCCTGCCTCAGCCTCATGAGTAGCTGGGACTACAGGTGTGTGCCACCATGCCTGGCTAATTTTTGTATTTTTAGTAGAGATGGAGTTTCATCATGTTGGCCAGGCCAGTCTTGAACTCCTGACCTCAAGTGATCCACCCGCCTCAGCCTCTCAGAGTGCTGGGATTACAGGTGTGAGCCACCGTGCCCAGCCCTATTCTATTTTTTATGTAATCCCAGGCATTAACTATTGCATCCTCTGCTCTATGGAGACTAAGTCTGAGCCTGAGAAGAAACATGATGGGATGGAGAGTATGGACTTGGGGGTCAGTAAGGCAGTATACTGGAGTTGGCTCATACTGACTTGGAAGAGCTGTTTATGTGCATCTCTTCCTAGCACTGTGTTTAATGATGCCACTTTGGGGGCTTGAAACCAACCTTAATAAAAGTATTTACACCACAGAAATCAGCAAACACTACAAACCAGGGCTTCTTTTTCCCCAGACAGCTGGTAGCTAAACACGTAGCAGCATGTGGCTAAATGTATGGCACAATTCCCATCTCAGCCACCTATTGTCTACATTACATCAGCCACATTCTTCAAACTCTCCAACCCTCAGTTTTCTCATTTGTAAAAATGAAAGGAATGGCCTGGCATGGTGGCTCATGCCTGTAATCCCAGCACTCTGGGAGGCCGAGGCGGGCGGATTGCCTGAGCTCAGGAGTTCACAACCAGCCTGGGCTACATGGTGAAACTCCGTCTCTACTAAAAAATACAAAAAATCAGCCAGGCGTGGTGGCACATGCCTGTAGCCCCACCTACTCGGGAGGCTGAGGCAGGAGAATTGCGTGAACCTGGGAGGCAGAGGTTGCAGTTAGCGAAGATCATGCCACCGTACTCCAGCCTGGGCAACAGAGTAAGACTCCATCCAAAATAAATAAACAAATACATAAATAAATAAATAAAAATAAAAAATGGAAGGAATTACATCTATGGGAATCAAATGAGATAAGAAATGTGGAAGCCTTTGGCTTAGTGTTGAACAAATGAATGAAGACCAGGCACTTACAAATGTTCTTTCCACTTCCCAATTATTCCCAAACAGTTTAACTGTTTAGCTGACATCTCTCATATTTTTCCTTGTTTTCTGTCTTCCAAGCTCAAATGTCTTTGAATTACTATTCATTTGCTGGTGTTTTCAGACCCCTTTTTTGTGTTTCTGGATACGTCAGAGTTCATCACAATCTGCAAGGGAAGCTCCCAGTGCTCCCAGTGTGGGCAGCTGGCCTCTTGTTCCAGCTCTGCCTGCCAGCATCACCACTCCCTGCAGCTCTGTGGCCTGCATCAGACACTTCTGCTGCCTCTGGGTACCATTACTGATGCACCAGAGCCCAAGATGGGTCAGAGTTCTGTGGCAAAGCCAGAAAACCACTCGTATTCCCACATGGTTAATTATTTTCTACAAGTACCAAGGACATGTTGCTTAGAAACCCCAAGACCCCCACAGTCCTGAAGAGTTTTGGCGAAATTGCTGTTCAGTAGTTTTACTTACATCATCTAAGAATCAGGTGTAAATTTGTGCGTGGAGTGTGGGTGTTGGGGTGGGGGATTGTTGTCTTAGTCAAGAGATACATTTCAGTGACAAGCAAAACATATGCCCAGATAACTCCTTCCGTCAACAATTAAGGCTTTGTAACTGGGCCACGTTTAGCTGCCTGTTCTTTTCCACTTTCTCTCCCATGAGGCTCATTTGTCTGTCAGCCAGCTAGACACATACATACCTATCTGAATTCCAGAGGTGAAACAAACAGACTCAGCCTGGGGCCTCACCCATAAAATTTCTCTGAAAGAGCTGAACACCATTTCATGTGCAGCTGGATGTGCAGAATGGACAGGGAGGATGTCTTTTCCCAGAAAGGACACTATAGTTTTACAAAAGTCACCTAAGATTGACTTACTTTTTTTAGTCATCTTACTATTGATTTGCTTATATAAACTGAACTTGCAGTTATGGGAAAAAAATTGCTTTTAGGTTGTTTAGTCCTGTCTTCCACTAATCTCATATTGGTACAGTTGATTATTTAGACATAAATGGAGAGCTTTCATACCTATGAAATCTTAATGTAGTACATTAGGTCCATCATCCTAGCCTCTTTTTTTTTGGAGACAGAGCCTTGTTCTGTCACCCACGCTGGAGTGCAGTGGCACAATCTCAGCTCACTGAAACCTCCACCTCCTGTGTTCAAGCAATTCTCCTGCCTCAGCCTCTAGGGCAGCTGGGATTACAGACATGCGCCAGGAGGCCGGCCAATTTTTGTATTTTCAGTAGAGACGGAGTGTCGCCACCTTGGCCAGGCCAGTCTCAAACTCCTGACCTTAGGTGATCCACCAGCCTCGGCTTCCTGAAGTGCTGGGATTGCAGGCGTGAGCCACCGCGCCCGGCCATCCTAGCCTTTTGAGGGCATTTTAGGTACCAATTTTTTCTCCATAAGGTATTCATTCACATGGGGAAAAAAAATCTGTTTTTACTGAAAGATATAAAAGGGAAGGACCTCACAGAAAGCTGGACAAATGTTTAGCAGTTGGGATACAGGTGTAGCTCTAAACATCTTTGGTAACCCCAAACTGGCCCAAACATCTTTAGTAACTGAGAGCTAATTCAAATACTGGCGACACCCCCATTTTTTAGGTCCTACATTTGTATTTGTTCCCCTCTCTATCTGCTTTTCCATTAACCCTGCTTCTATTGCTCCCTGTGCAGCTATTTACTTCTACTGCCTTCCCTTATATTTTAGATTCAAAATGCCCTTAATATGAATTTCATTAATACAAATGTGATAGTTACAATCTGTAGCACACTGTTGGGCAGATTTTTCGTGCAGACCACTCCAAGGCTACTTCTCTGCCATGACTAGTCTAATAGATGATTTGGACTAGAATAGCAATTCCTGGTCCCCTTGAATGTGGCCAACACAATAGGGTCACTTGACAAAAATATATTCATTAATTCAACAGATGTGAATTGAGCACCTGTTGTGTGCCAGATGTTGTTATAGTGCTGGTGATAGACTCTGACCCTCTGTTCAGAGATTACTTATTCTAATGGGAAAGAAAGACAATAAACAAGTTTGTTTTTTTTTTTTTTGAAACGGAGTCTCACTCTGTCGCCCAGGCAAGCTTCACCTCCCGGGTTCATGCCATTCTCTAGCCTCAGCTTCCCAAGTAGCTGGGACTACAGGAGCCTGCCACCACGCCCGGCTAATTTTTTGTATTTTTAGTAGAGATGGGGTTTCACCGTGTTTGCCAGGATGGTCTCGATCTCCTGACCTCATGATCCGCCCGCCTCGGCCTCCCAAAGTGCTGGGATTACAGGTGTGAGCCCCCACGCCCGGCCAATAAACAGGTTTAAAAATAAGGCCGGGCACAGTGGCTTATGCCTGTAATCCCAGCACTCTGGGAGGCCAAGGCAGGCAGACCACGAGGTCAGGAGTTCGAGACTAGCTTGACCAACGTCGTGAAACCCCATCTCTACTAACAATACAAAAATTAGCCAGGCATAGTGGCACATGCCTGTAATCCCAGCTACTCGGGAGGCTGAGTCAGGAGAATCACTTGAACCCAGGAGGCAGAGCTTGCAGTGAGTCGAGATCGCACCATTACACTCCAGCCTGGGTGACAGAGTGAGACTCTGTCTCAAAAAAAAAAAAAAAGTAATAATAATAACAATAATAATTCAGTGATAAATGCCATTAGGTAAAAAATAAGACAAGAAATGGAGAGACCAGGCTGGAGAGAAGAGAACTAATAGGGTTGACAGGAAAGGTCTCTTTGAAAACATAAAATTTAAACTGGGACCCAAAGGATGAGCAAAGGAGTTACTCCAGTCAAAATCTTTGTACCTGCATTCCAGCACATTGTGGCAAAAACTTGGGTGCAGGAATGAGGTTGGTATTAGGAAACAGAAAAGCCAGAGTGGTGAACCTCAGGAGGAATGGGGAGAATAGCAGAAACCAGTTGGAGAGGTAGGCAGGGCCCAGTCGTCAGGAAGTTTGGCTTTTATTTGCAGTGCACTAGAAGGCTGGTTGAGTTTTAAATATGGGAGGTGTGTTGGAGGTGGGAGAGACCATTTGGTTTTAACAGAGGTGGGAATACGGTAGCATCAGAAGGCACTGGCTGGAGCTGTTTTCTTCAAGGCATTTGGGCCTGGTGGGAACTTAGGTTTCACAAATTGTCCAGTCATCTGGAAGGTTCTATCCCTCCACCTTTTTGTCATTTGTAAGCATACTTTCAGTGTTCTCATTGGGGTTATGACACAAACATTGCTTCAGAGGGTGGGGCTAAAGCTGCCAAAGATGATGATAGGAAGATAGGGATTTCACAGCTGGTCAGAGTGCCCCCTGGAGGACAAAAGGCAATCTCCCAGCTTTCCTCCTCAGATGACCTCACCCCTTCGGTTTCCAAAACTGAAAGATGAAAAATCAGCTTGAACGGAAGAACAAAGCAGCCATGCTGTGAGTCAGTCTGGGAAGAAGAGGACAAAGAAAGATAAAGCCAGCCACACAGCTATCAGGAAGCGTTGTCTGTCCCAGGGTCTTGCAGCAGCTGTAAAATACCATAATGTCCCCCTCTTTGAGTGACTATTACTTTCTTTCCAGTGATGCTTCTAATCCATGTTATAATTCCCATCTTTCACTGGGGATCCTAAATGCTAGGCCACCCTCACCTCATGGCAGCACCCAGCCGCTGGACTACCCCCACTTCTCATAAACCCACTGTAGAAATAACACCCACTGCCCAGGCGTGGAGGCTCACGCCTGTAATAACAGCACTTTGGGAGGCCAAGTCTGGCAAATCATGAGGTCAGGAGTTACAGACCAGCCTGGTCAATATGGTGAAACCCCATCTCTACTAAAAGTACAAAAAA
>NW_012121154.1:10722958-10730143 GCF_000951035.1 Colobus angolensis palliatus
CCAGCCTAACCAACATGGAGAAACCCTGTCGCTACTAAAAATACAAAATTAGCCAGTCGTGGCGGCTCATGCCTCATGTACTTGGGAGGCTGAGGTGGGAGAATGGCTTGAACCTGGGAGGCGGAGGCTGCAGTGAGCTGAGATCGCATGTCTGCACTCCAGCCTGGTTGACAGTGCAAGACTCCATCTCAAAAAAAAAAAAAAAAAAAAGAAACAGCACCCACTGCACAGCTGATCCCCACTTCCCTTCTGGCATCCTCAGCATCCTTCAGAGGGGACCCAAAGATGCCTCTTTCTCTCCTCTGTTGGAGTCAGTAAATCTGGTTTCATCAGACCACAGATTCGCACCTGCTGGTCTCAATCCCTTCGACTTAGTCTGTTCCCTCCCTGCTTCATTTCTCTCATCACATTGAATATGGTTATGGTGAGATAGTCATATAGTTTTGAAACCAAGATCCTGGAATTTGGGATGGCAAATGGTAAAGACACTTCCCCTCTCATGTCTGTACTTTGTACTTTTTGGCCAGGGGAGTTGGCAATGACACTGCTGGTTTTGCTTGGGAAGAATGGGGCTGTGTCCCAGGGTGCTTCTTAGAAGCCCATGATCTCACACCCTCCCACCAGGATTCCTGTGCCTATTGACAATTTGCCTCAACATACAATATTTAGTCTTTGTTTTAAAACGACTCTAATTTTGTATAATAAAGCTCCAATGGCTACCAGCTGATGTTAACTTGTAAGATCTCTACAGAGTTAGCAAAATGGCCAGCAAGAATGTCAAAGCTCCTACCGGTTCCTGTCACTTCAGGAATGTTTATGCCTTTTTCTTTTCTTTTCTTTTTTGGAGACACAGTCTCATTCTGTCGCCCAGGCTAGAGTGCAGTGGCACAATCTCAGCTCACTGCAACTCTGCCTCCTGAGTTCAAGCAGTTCTTCTGCCTCAGCCTCCTGAGTAGCTGGGATTACAGGCATGTGCCACCATGTCTGGCTAATTTTTGTATTTTTAGTAGCGATGGGGTTTCTTTATGTTGACCAGGCTGGTCTCAGACTCCTGGCCTCAAGCAATCTACTTACCTCAGCCTCCCAAAGTGCTTTGATTATGGGCATAAGCCACCACACCTGGCCAGGATTGTTTACACCTTCCTTTTTTTTTTTTTTTTTTTTTGAGACGGAGTCTCGCTCTGCCGCACAGGCTGGAGTGCAATGGCTGGATCTCAGCTCACTGCAAGCCCCGCCTCCCGGGTTTAGGCCATTCTCCTGCCTCAGCCTCCCAAGTAGCTGGGACTACAGGTGCCTGCCACCTTGCCTGACTATTTTTTTGTATTTTTTAATAGAGACGGGGTTTCACCGTGTTAGCCAGGATGGTCTTGATCTCCTGACCTCGTGATCCGCCTGTCTCGGCCTCCCAAAGTGCTGGGATTACAGGCTTGAGCCACCGCGCCCAGCCTGTTTACACCTTCTTAAAGTAATGACAGACTTCCCTGTTACCTACAGTATGGAATTACAGATATATGTTATTGATACTACCAGCTTGAGGCTTGAGCTTAATTTTCCATGAATAAAGTGTTACCGTTTTAACATGAATTATATGTTACTTACATGGCATTGCCTCTAAGAGCAAAAACATTTAGAATCCACTGGGCTTATATACAGTAAGGAGTAAATGTGTTTATGGAGTAGTAGAAAGATCACGAGTTTAGAGTCAGGTGGACCTCAGCTTGTCTCTTCTGAACTCTATGACCTGAGCTATTATTTATCCTCTCTGAGTCCCAGTTTCCTCATTTATAAAATGGAAATGATAATACCTACTGTATTAGTCCATTTTCACCCTGCTATGAAGACATATCCAAGACTAGGTAATTCATAAAGAAAAGAGGTTTAATTGACTCACAGTTCCGCATGACTGGGGAAGCCTCAGGAAACTTACAATCCAAGGGTAAGTCGGCACGTCTTACGTGACGGCAAGCGAGAGACAGCCAGCAAGAGCAGGGAAAACTGCTTTATAAAACCATCAGATCTCATGAGAACTCATTATCACAAGAACAGCATGAGAGAAACCGCCCCCATGATCCAATCACCTCCCAGCAGGAGCCTCCCTCGACACCTGGGGATTACAATTCGATATGAGTGGGAACACAGAGCCAAACTATATCACCTACCTTGTAGGGGTTTTGTAAGTGTAGTGACGATGAATGCAACATTCTAACTCACTTTATTCTAACACATAGTAGGTGCTCAGTGAGCAGTTGCTATTTTTACCAATGTCAGATTCTATCTAGTCTCCAACTACTTAATTCTTCATCCCTGCCAAGTCTGATGCCACCTTACACCCACTCCAGGCCCCACTCCCCACCAGATGGCTCAGCCCTGGGCCAGTGTTTAGGCCTGCTGACCTCATGTCCACTCATGCAGGTTGCTGGGTTTTTTCCTGCCCACCTGCTTCTGCTTTGAGAACTGGAACTCTGCCCTGTATCCATGGGCCTGAGTGTTGGTGCTTGCACAGTACTGAGTCTCTCTCTTTGCAACCCTCTTGTCAAACTTCCCAACCCCTACAAAAAAGATCAAGGACAACAGTCCTGCTCATTAGGTCAGCCCATTACTGCTGTCCTGCCACCTGCTAACAAGCCTCTCTGGTTGCACTGCCTGAATTTTCAAGGATCTCCTGCTCTGAATTTCCAGGTCTTGTCCTCCACCAGTTGGGATATCCTAGTTACTTTGAGTTAGACCTTCCCTCACCTGGTTTGAATAGTGTGTTCTGTCTCTCTGACTGCACCTTTCTCCCAGTACTGCCTTCTGAATACCTGTATCAACCCAGTTTCAGGTCTAATTCCTGAATGCTATTTATTCCTCCTGCCTATTTATATTGGAAGTAGTATCAGGGTAATAAAACTACTCTCTGAAGCCTTTAATTGAGGGTCACATTGAGGTGTATAAAATGGTTAAACTCTGATCTGGGAAGCTTGTAAATGGTAATGGAGGCTGCAAATGACAGGGTTAAAGTGCTGTGGGTTGCAGGCAAGTCATTGCTTTAAATTAATCTGGAATGTTCATATATTAAAGATCTGGATAGTTCAGCTGCTCTTAGCATTTAACAGTTCGCTAAAGACAAAGTTTCAATTTAGTTTGTAGATTAGTGTTGTAATATTGCCAATTCTCAAAAAAAAAAACACAGCTGACAGCTTGTTGTTGACTATGTTTGGGAGCTAAAAAGTAATAAGAAGTAGGCATCGTTGGTACTGTTTTGTCAACATTGTGCTGGAGGTAAGCCCAACTCAGATCCAGTAAGTCACTCGGCTCAGCCATCCTTTCTTCCTGACAGGGTGTCTGGGGACATTTTCAGCACCATGTGTTGTTGTTTTCTAACTCTTCCACCTGCCTGGTGACAGTCATCCAAATTAGGAAGAAGACAATTAAAAAGAACATTTTATATGGTAAAATAATGCATGTTTACTCTGGAAACTTACAAAAATACATTGAAGTATAAAGAAGCAGTAAAATTACCGTCTATTCCAGCATCCAGAGGTAAGTATTGCTAACTTTTTTTTTTTTTTTTTGAGACAGAGTTTCGTCTCGCTCTATTGCCCAGGCTAGAGTGCAGTGGCATGATCACGGCTCACTGCAGCCTCGACCTCCAGGGCTTAAGCGATTCTTCTGCCTCAGCCTCCTGAGTAACTGAAACTACAGGCATGTACTAACATGCCTGGCAATTTTTTTTTTTTTTTTTGAAACAGAGTCTAGCATTGTTGCCAGGGCTGGAGTGCGATGGTGCAATCTCGGCTCACTGCAACCTCCACCTCCCAGGTTCAAGCAATTCTCCTGCCTCAGCCTCCTGAGTAGCTAGGACTACAGGCACCTGCTGCCATGCCTGGCTAATGTTTGTATTTTTAGTAGAGACAGGGTTCACGATGTTGGCCAGGCTGGTCTTGAACTCTTGACCTTGTGATCTACCCACCTTGGCTTCCAAAGTGCTGGGATCAGGCATGAGCCACCGCGCCTGCCCTGCTTGGCAATTTTATTTTTTATCGTTTGTAGACATGAGGTCTCACTGTATTGCCCAGGATGGTCTCAAACTCCTGTGCTCAAGTGATTTTCCCACCTTAGCCCCAAAGTGCTGGGATTACCGGCGCAAGCCAGCATGCCCAACCACTGCTAACATTTTAATACTGATCATGCTTTTAGTTGAAAAATAACTTTGTTTGCATATAATAATAATATTTTTATTAGAAAACAAAAAGTAATAAAAATAATGATGACCACTTACTGGGCACTTTGTGTGCCAGCTACTGTACTAAGTGCTACAATATGTATGAACCTATTTAATTTTCCCAACAGCCCTGCCAGGTAAGCTGGTAAGGAAAAAGCAGATTCAAGCCAGGCAGCCTGTTTAGAGCATGTGCTCTTACCCAACACAGTCTTCTTTGTGCACAAAGAAGGAAACAGTGGTCACCTGGAATTCCATGACTTAGAGGGCCACTGTTAGCATGTTACATTTAAGACATTAATTTCAAAAGCATCAGTACAAAAATTAGCCAGGTGTGGTGGTGCATGCCTGTAGTTCCAGCTACTCAGGAGGCTGAGGCAGGATAATCGCTTGAGCCCAGGAAGTGGAGGTTGCAGAGAGCTGAGATCGTGCCACTGCACTCCAGCCTGGGCGACAGAGCAAGATTCCGTCTCAAAAACAAAAACAAAAACAAAAAAAGTATTAGTTATTTGCATATGGCGCTGCTCCAAAGTGTAACATTTTCTCTCACAAGCAGAGTGCTGGTACAATGACTAATCTTTTGTCCATTCCTTTATTCCTTAATGCATTCAACCTATTTTTATAGCAGGCCCTGCTGTGGGTGACACTGAGCAACAGTGACTAAGCGAAAAAGCCTGAATGAAGAGGGAAATAATGAAAGAGCTAGGTGCGGTGACAGGCACCTACAGGTCCCAGCTATTCAGGCAGCTGAGGCAGGACGATTATTTGAGCCTGGGAGTTCAAGACCAGCCTGGGTAACATAGTGAGACCCTCCATCTCTAAAAAGAAAAAAAAAAAAGGCCGGGCGCAGTGGCTCACGACTGTAATCCCAACACATTGGGAGGTTGAGGCAGGCCGATCATCTGAGGTCAGGAGTTCGAGACCAGCCTAACCAACATGGAGAAACCCTGTCGCTACTAAAAATACAAAATTAGCCAGTCGTGGCGGCTCATGCCTCATGTACTTGGGAGGCTGAGGCAGAAGAATCACTTGAACCTGGGAGGCAGAGGTTGCGGTGAGCCAAGATCACGCCATTGCACTCCAGCCTGGGCAACAAGAGCAAAACTCCATTAAAAAAAAAAAAAAAAAGGAAGTAAGGAAGGAAGGAAGGAAAGAGGGAAGGAAGGAAACAGCAGTGACTAGAAAATAAGCTGTAGTGGAAGACAGTTCTGAGACAAACTTTCTAACACTACAGTTTAAAATCAGCATCTTCTGGACTAGATTATGCTTCTACAGACTATTGCAGTCATTACCTCACTAGTCTACCAGCACTCACTCTGGCATCCTTCCATCCATCATCTATGTACAATAGCCAGAGTTCCCGTGTACAACACAATTTGGGTCCGTCACCTCTTAAGATGATGACTAAGCTCCTTATCTGGCCCACCAAACCCTGTGGGCCCCATTTCCGGTTGCACCCACTGGCTTCCATGACTTCATCCTCCTCCTCCCTCCTGACAGCCTCTGCTGCACCCTCTGCCTACATTGCTGCCTACAATAATTCTCCTTTCTTGGCTCAGAGGACATTTTCTCAGAGGAGACTTTCCTGACCTCCCTGAATAGGCCAAATTCCTATCTGCCTCCCTGACTAGAGTATGAGCTCGTGACAACAGGCTCCATGTCAACATTCTGGACACCTAAGGTCTGGCATGGCTCCTGGCACAAGGCAGGCACCCAAAAGGTAAGTGAGTAAATGGATGACTAAATCAGTCTTTTTTTTTTTTTTAATTTTTCTGTGAGATAAGAGTCTCACTCTGTCACCCAGGCTGGACTGTAGTGGTACGATCTCAGCTCACTGAAACCTCTGCCTCCCAGGTTCAAGTGATTCTCCTGCCTCAGCCTCCCAAGCAGGTGGGACTACAGGTGCCCATCACCATGCCTGGCTAATTTTTATATTTTTTTTTAGTGGAGACAGGGTTTCATCATGTTGGCCAGGCTGATCTCAAACTCCTAACCTCAAGTGATCCACCTGCCTTGGCCTCCCAAAGTGCTGGTTTTACAGGCATGAGCCACCAGGCCTGGCCAACTAAACCAGTCTTTACTAGGAAGTGCACTAGCGGCTATTTTAAAAAATAAGTCATCCATTTGAATTACTATGTGATCATAAGAATAAGAATAACATTAAGAGAAAACACAGTCTCTGAGACAGAGTGAGCACTGGGCTGACTTCACTGTACAACAGAGAATAGGATGTTGATCTAACAGAGAAGGGTTCAACTCTGGGATGGAGCCTCAGGGAATAGAGATGATACAGGCTCTTAGAGCCAAATCCACAAATGGTCCATAGTGTAATAGGTTTCCTGATTGGTTGAATCCAGATCATACAGTTGAATCACAGACTGCAGACAGCGACCATTTTACCATCAAGGTGTATTTCTGCTGGTTCTAGCAAGTATTTGGAGAAAAATTGTCTCTATTCTTTCTTATGTGGGGGTGGGAGATCCTTACTGCTTGCTATCTTGAAATTTTTCTTACCCTCCAAAGCTCAGAGTTCTGCAGATTCTCACTTTGAGAGTTCATCCATAAAGACAATGCTTTCTTATTTTTACTTGGCTGGGGTGTTGGTTTGCGTTCATCTGTAAAATGGGGCCAATAATATCTTCCTCAAAGAATTCTTAAGGGGATTATTCAGCTAATTCAATGAAGGAGGATAGAAGTGTATAGTCTACCTAATAAAGACCACTTAAATGTTACTGAAAATGATGCTGGGTGCAGTGGCTCATGCCTATAATCCCAGCACTTTGGGAGGCCGAGGTAGGTGGATCACCTGAGGTCAGGAGTTCAAGACCAGGCTGGCCAACATCATGAAACCCTGTCTCTACTAAAAATACAAAAAATTAGCCAGGTATGGTGGTGCATGCCTGTAATGCCGTCTACTTGGGAGGCTGAAGCAGGAGAATTGCTTGAACCCGGGAGGCGGAGGTTGCAGCGAGCCAAGATCATGC
>NW_012121154.1:10730193-10738190 GCF_000951035.1 Colobus angolensis palliatus
AAATTATTCTGCAGAGTTATAGTAACAAAACAGCGAAACTCTGTTCAAAAAAAAAAAAAAAAAAAATTACTGAAAATGGTGTTAGTTATTCAAATGGTAATATTCTTTTTTTAAGGACCAGAATGCCAGGCCCCACTAAGTGGTGCTATATACAGACTTCACCTACTTCTATATTGATTCTTTAAGATGGAACAAGAATGATATCTTGTGGATAGCCTTCCTGAACACATTTTTCCTCATTGTGTTAAATGAACTCATGCCTTCAGTATCACCAGATTCAAGGCCAAATTTGTGAGAATGAAATTCCTTAGGCAGTCATCTTGTGAAATAATGTCTTAGGATAGTGGAGTCAATAAAACACAGAATTTGGTCAGAGCCCTAGGTTCTTTTCAGCATCTCACCTTGATTTCTTTCTTTTTTTCTTTTCTTAAAAGACAGAGTCTCCCTCTGTCACCCAGGCTGAAGTGCAATGGTACCATCTCAGCTCATTTCAACCTCTACCTCCCAGACTCAGGTGATCCTCCCACCTCAGCCTCCTGGGTAGCTGGGATTATAGATGCACACCACCATGCACAGCTAATTTTTGTATTTTTAGTAGAGATGGGTTTCCCCATGTTGCCCAGGTTGATCTCAAACTCCTGGGCCCAAGTGATTCACCTGCCTTGGCTTCCCAAAGTGCTGAGATTACAGGCATGAGCCACCATGCTGGGACACACCTTGATTTCTTACAAGCTATGTGATCTTAGGAGGTTTATTAACTTCTCAGAGCCTCGATTTCCTCATCTGTAAGAGAGTAGTGATAACATTAGCTCTATCATCAGACTAATTATAAGGACTAGGATAGAAAGGTTTCATCAAAACTGTAAACTCCTGTATAAACTGAGTAATGATGCTATGGACTGAATGTTTGTGTCATTCATATGCTGTAGTCCTAATTCCCAATGTGATGGTGTTTGAAGAAGGGGCCTTTGAGAGATAATTAGGTTTAGATGAGGTTGTGAGGGTAGAGCCCTCATCACAGGATTAGCACTGTTTTAAGAAGACACAGGAGAAAGCTAGCTTCCATCCTCGTTGTGTGGATACAACACAAAGAGCTGTCTACAAACCAGTAAGTGGGCCCTCACCAGACACTGGATCTGCCAACACCTTGATCTTGGATTTCCCAGCCTCCAGAACGGTGGGAAAGAAATGTTGTTTAAGATAGTGGCACCCAACTTTTTTGGTACCAAGGACCAGTTTTGTGGAAGACAGTTTTTTCCATGGAATATGGGGGGGAAGGGGGAATGGTTTGGAATGAAACTTTCACCTTGCATCATCAGGCATTGATTAGATTCCCATAAGAGACACTCAAGCTAGATCCCTTGTGCAGTTCACAATAGGGTTCATGCTCCTATGAGAATCTAATGCTGCTGCTGATGTCTCAGGAGGTGAAGCTCAGGCAGTAATGCTCACTTGCCTGCCACTCACCTCCTGCCGTGTGACCCAGCCCCTAACAGGCCGTGGACCAGGGTTTAAGTCATCCAATATATGGTAATTTTGGTGTAGCAGCCAAAACTAAGATAAATTATTGTTGTATATACAATAATAACATCAGTTTGAGATACAATAATGATAATAAATTGGGCCTAGCTTTCCATAGAAACACAGTCATATTATCCTACCTCTTTGCAGTAAGTTGATCATATGCACTTTGATGGAACTCAACATAGTAAGGTGTTATGGGAATCAAAACACAAATGTAAAAAATGAGCAAATGACCATTATGAGGTTTAAAACCATAACATGGCTGAGCATGGTGGCTCATGCCTATAATCCCAGAACTTTGGGAGGCCGAGGCTGGAGGATGACTTGTGCTCAGGAGTTCAAGACCAGCCTGGGCAACATAGCAAGACCTTGCCTCTACTAAAAATAAAAAAATCAGTTGCACGTGGTGGCACGTGCCTGTAGTCCCAGCTACTTGGAAGCCTGAGGTAAGAGGATTGCTTGAGCCAGAGAGGCCAAAGCGGCAATGAGCCATGATTGTGCCATTGTACTCCACTCTGTCTAATCTGGGCAAAAGACCAAGACCCTATCTCAAAATAATAATAATAATACTAATAAAACCATAACAATTGGCATATTTTTCATATTGTCATCTCTCTAATCAACCAGAAAAGAGTACATTAATCAAATGCATGAATGCAGCATCCCTACTTAGTTAAAACTAAAGGCATTCTGTTACTGCTATGTCAATGCCATTCTAAATGAAATATTTTTAGGCTGGACAAGGTGACTCACACCTGTAGTCCCAGCACTTTGGCAGGCCAAGGTAGGTGGATCACCTGAGCTCAGGAGTTCGAGATCAGCCTGGCCAAGATGGCAAAACCCCGTCTCTACTAAAAATACAAAAATTAGCTGGGCATGGTGACAGGCGCCTATAATCTCAGCTACTCAGGAGGCTGAGGTTGGGAGGCCTGCCTCGACCTCCCAAAGTGCTGGGAGGCAGAGGTTGCAATGAGCCAAGATTGCGCCACTGCACTCCAGTCTGGGTGACAGAGCGAGACTCCATCTCAAAAAAAAGAAAAAAAGAAATATTTTAAAAGAGAAATACAGATACATACATAAGATTTTATGTGAGGTAAGCCCAAGTAAATTATCTAAAAACAAGTAAAATAAGCATGTTATTAAATTTAATACTTTATGAATACTGGTTTTAAAGAAAGATTTCTAGGTAGAGTTGTAGATGAGAAAGCATTTACTTTCCCTGTGTGTATATGTATGTGTGTGCATATACACATATGTACATGTATATGGCATATATTTCCCAAAGGAATTTGTTTATTTGCTGCTAATTAAAGAAACATTTTGCTTTGTCATTCCCCTCATCTCTTTATATTTAATGTGGAGAAAGAATTTCATGAATCATTCAAACTCTCTTTTTATGCCTGAGAAAGGTTCTGCTTATGTTAGAAGCTGAATGATTTGAGACAAAGTGACAGGCCTACTTTTTGTATGTCTTTTAATATTCTTAGTGGTTAATGTCTAGAAGCAAAAACTGTGTGCACAGACATTGCAGCCTGATCCTCCCTGAAGGAAAATCCTAATCACCAACTTCAAAAGCAGCTTTACTAATGACGGGAACAACTTGCAATCTGCAGCCATTATGTTTTAATTTAAACCAGATTTCCTTACAACTCACAAGTACAAAGAATCAATCTCAATGCCCTGAAGATTCTTCAGGCTGTTACTCAGTGATTAATCATGGGGAGGGAAAAAACACTATTTTCAACTTAATCGGTTTGAGGGCAACCAATAGACATTAAAAAAGAAAAATTTACAGCCCACTAATGAACAGCTATGCAAGAAATGCACACATTGAAAACACTATATACTCTATAAGGAATGTATAATGCAGAACACTGCTTAATTCCCAGAAAACCTTTCTGGTCTTACTTGTTCTATCTTTTCAGTTTCTATCTGCTGCCTCGATGAGGTAAAGAACCTCTAGGCAGAAGCTATTGAAATACTTTCTAAACCTTGTGCCACATTTTTCAGGCTGAATCATAAATA
This sequence comes from Colobus angolensis palliatus, assembly GCF_000951035.1. Taxonomy (NCBI): domain Eukaryota; kingdom Metazoa; phylum Chordata; class Mammalia; order Primates; family Cercopithecidae; genus Colobus; species Colobus angolensis. The sequence continues at coordinate 10,733,743 of NW_012121154.1, forward strand.
CTGGTGCTGGCAAAGTGGTTACCGTGGAACAAGGGGGATTTTTAGGTTGTCTTTCCAACACCTTTTATTAGTATTGTTATAAAGCTTTGGGGGATCGTTATAGTTTGACTGTCTATGTCGCTAGCTTTTATTATATTTCAAAATGCAATTGAGAAACTCTCTCCTTACCAATACTTAAATAGAATTTCTGATTCAGAGGCTATTGTTATATATATATATATTTTATTTTTTTTATTTTTTTGAGATGGAGTCTTGCACTGTCACCTGGGCTGGTATGTAGTGGTACGATCTCGGCTCACTGCAACCTCTGCCTCCCAGGTTCAAGTGATTCTCCTGCCTCAGCCTCCTTAGTAGCTAGGATTACAGGCACCTGCCACCACACTCGGCTAAGTTGTTTTTTTTTTTTATTTTTTGGTAGAGACGGGGTTTCACTATGTTGGCCAGGCTGGTCTCGAACTCCTGAACTCGTGATCTGCCTGCCTTGGCCTCCCAAAGTGGTGGGATTACAGGCGTGAGCCACTGCACCACATTCCTACATCTATGAGGGTCCTGGCAGAAAACAGAATCGCATACGAAGAGTTTAACTGGCGCTGACGAGATCATTTACAGGGATGTGGGCATGGTAAGGCATATTCACAAGGGGTTAAGGAAACACCCAGGATTAACAGGGTGGCTGTCACTATCCTGGCCCTGAAGGCAAGGGCAGGAAACAGTGTTGTGAGCACTGTGAGAGCTGGAGCTGAGGGAACTGTCGTCCTATGCAGAGGAAGACATAGCCCCTGAGGCAGGGAAGAAACAGGAAGAAGTACCTCAGTCTCTGGCTTCTGCCCTCCATCCTCTGTGAGTGCCTCCCACTGGATAAACTCCAAGGGAAGCTGGAAACAGGGAACCAAGACTACACTGTCAGTAAGGCTCAGCTCATCTGGAGCACAGATCAGGTTACAGAGGGACAGGGAATGAGTTAGGGGAGCAGGAAGGCAAACAGAATAATCAGAACAAACGTTTAAAGGACCACGTGTCTAGTGATTCTCAGACCTGTTCGGGTGGCAAAGCACGTGAAGATCAGCTGATTCCTACACAACACCTTCAGTCTACCCAACTTTAACTGCCTGCCTACTACATGCTAGGCCCCCCTAGAGGCAGGTGAATTGGGAGGTGCATAAAGCATCATTTCTTGTCTCAGGGGAACCAATAGCCTAAGCCAAGAGATAGTCTGGTAAGAAGAGCATTTCAATATAATGTGGCATGTACAAACTGATGCATGTGTGCGGCCATCTATCGTAGCGTTGCCTTTGATAGCAAGAAATTAGAAATAAAGTAATTGCCCGTCAATTGGGGATTGGTTAAACAAAGAATGGGGCATCAATTCAGTGGAATCCTATATAATTGTATATTTAAAATGAAGAAGATCTTTATGATTGTCCCATGTTATGGAATTCTCTCTGAGGTATATTGTTTTAAAAAACAAGAGCTGCATGTTTTTTAATGGTATGATACCATTCGTGTAAAAGGAAGGAAGGAAAACAGGAAAGGAAGGAAGGAAAGAAGGAAAGAAGGAAGGAAGGAAGGAAGGAAGGAAGGAAGGGAAGTCTAAGAATTTTAGGATGTACACATGAATTTGTGAGATATTCTGGTCAATCTCTGGAAGGATTCTTACGTAAGTGGTAATGTTGGTTGCCTCTGTGTAAGGGAAAAAGCTGGCCAGGGGACAGGGTAAAAAGAAAGTACACTATCATTTACTCTCTTGAGCCTTTTTAATTTTGAACCACATGAATGTATTATGAATTACAAATAAATGAATGAAAATTTAAAAATCAAAACAATATGGTAATGGCACAGGGCATACAGGAGCCCACAGGAGGGATCTGTAGCTTGGCGCTGGGGTCAGCCTAGGCCTTCTGGTGAATGTGCTGCCGAAACTGAATCTCAAAGGAAGAGCAGAGCTTGGCAAGAGAGGAAGAGCCCTGAGCTAGCAGAGATGGTTTGAGCAAAGGCAAAGAGGCTGAAGCTGTGGAGGGGTGTACCTTGGAGTATAAGAGGTTGTGCACGACTAGAGCCCCCCAAAAAACCAAATGGAGAGTGACCAGAGATGGGGCAGGAAGCTGGCAAGGCCAGGTTATGGGAACCTGATGGACCCTGATAGAGAATTTGAGTTTTGACTGGACGCAGTGTCTCATGCCTGTACTCCCAGCTACTTGGAAACCTAAGGCAGGTGAATTGCTTGGACTTGGGAGCTGGAGGTTGCAATGAGCTGAGATCAGGCCACTGCACTCCAGTCTGGGCGACAGAGCAAGACTCTGTCTCAAAAAAAAAAAAAAAAAAAAAGAGTTTTAGTTTTATCCTGAAGAGAATGAAAAGTTACTGTAAAGTCTTGGGATCAGGCTGGGTTTAAGGATGCGAGACTGGAGACACCAATACATTTAATTGCATCAGATGAACCGGGAACAATTGGTCCAGCAGGAAATCCAATTGATACAAATTGACAACAAACAAAAGATGGTTTCCTAATAACATTTGGTAATATTTTAAAATATTAAGCTACCAATACTTGCTTACTCTGGGTTCATGCATTTTGACATGGTTCAGAATAGAGTTCCTGGAGAAACATTTTATCCATTAGCTTAATATCTGGATTGGGAAACAGGCCTCGGGGCAGGGTACATTGTTAACACAACATTACTTTTCCGAGGGGCACAAGATGAGATCCACAGATCTCATCCAACCCACACCCCCTGGCCACCAGACCAGACTCTGACTCAGAAGTGGTTGGAGTTGGGAACGTCTCATCCCTGAACAAACCCCCTATCCTCCAGGGCTTATAGCTTTTGCTCCTCCAACTGAAAGAGAGTGGATAGTGAAGCATCGTTGGATTTAGAGATACAACTTTAGTTTCTCATCTTAGATTTCTTCCTTACTAATTATATAAACTTGGGCAAGCACTTAGAGCTCTGATTTCCATATCTACAAAATGGAGATGTTGATACTTGTTTTTTCTATCTCATCAATACATAGATATATAAAGAAACCTAGATAATATATGTGAATGTGCTTTAAGAACAATAAAGCATAAAATAAACTTGACATTTTAAAAGTAAATAAATAACTAATAATGACTCTTTCCTAGACGCAAAACAGACTGTTGAGGCTGGGCGTGGTGGCTCGTGCCTATAATCCCAGCACTTTGGGAGGCCAAGGCAGGAGGATCGCATGAGCCCAGGATTTCCAGACCAGCCTGGGCAGCATCATGAGACCTAGTCTCTACAAAACAAACAAACAAACAAATAAGACAGATCATTAAACTTATAAGCCCTGACTTATTAAGTCATCAATTAACAACCAAAACCAGAAAAACACAAAAACAAAACAAAATATCACCTCCAATGAACTTCCTGTATTCGTGGCGAGATCTGTGTTCAACACATTATATAGATGTTCAGTAGAATACCATAGACTAACAATGTTTCATATAGACCAACAGAACTTTAAGGTTTATGTCTAGTTATGACATTTATTCAAGCACAGGAGCTTAGGTATTAAAACTTACTTATAAATATTTAGCCCATATTTAGTATAAATATTTACTCAAGTAAGAGTAGTAGTAGTAACTTAAGGGAGTAAAATATAATGGGAGAAAAGAAATGGGTTTTAGAGTCAGAAAGTCCTCGATTAGGTTCACAGCTCAAACTTCTACTTATTTTATGCATTGGGTGAGCGGCCTTATGCCCCTGAACTTTGGTTTTCTCATCACTATAAGGTGAATAGACAAATACCACCACTGGGCCATAACTGTGTTCTCCTCCCTTCTGTATCTACTTAGGAAGAAAGAGTAAGCTCATGAAACCTTGTTTTCTAAGTGCCTTCACTTAGAAGTGCATAAAGAAATATAGTGTACTTACTATATTATTATCCTGTGACTATATATTGTGTTATAATGCAGCATTGAACTCAAATGACTTGTAGTGAAAGAGGCTTTTCCTGCCCCCTGTGTCTAACAGAGTGTCTGCATCCTTTATTCTTCTTTACTTTTCTTCATAGCACTCATCATTACCTGTTATGTTTGCTTCTTTGTCAGTGACTGCCCCTCCCTAGTAGATGCTGAGTTTCATGACAGTAGGGGTCCTGTCTGCTGTTCAGTGTTATAGCAATAGCAAGTAAAACAGTGCCTGTACCTAGTAGGGGTTATATAGATCTCAATATGAATGAACAAAGAGGCAAAAGGGCTCATACTATTGTAAAATCTTTATAGAATACAGACGTATGAATTGATTAGAATCACAGAAATCATGATTGTTAGTGCAGAGTGTATTTCTTGCTTTCTGGGAGAAGAGACTCCTAGCTTGGTCCCAGTGAATAGGAGCCACAGGGACCCAGGGAGTACTATTAGAAGGCTAAACCTTGGCCAGGCTTTTTTGTTTGTTTATTTATTTATTTATTTATTTATTTATTTA
>NW_012121154.1:10739061-10740020 GCF_000951035.1 Colobus angolensis palliatus
GAGTCTCGCACTGTTGGCCAGGCTGGAGTGCAGTGGCGCAATCTCGGCTCACTGCAACCTCCGCCTCCCGGGTTCAAGCAATTCTCCTGTCTCAGCCTCCAGAATAGCTGAGATTACAGGCGCCCCCCCCCCCCCCCGGCATTTTTTTTTTTTTTTTTTTTTGTATTTTTAGTAGAGACAGGATTTCACCGTGTTAACCAAGGTGGTCTCAATCTCCTGACCTTGTGATCCGCGTGCCTCGTCCTTTCAAAGGGCTGGGATTACAGGCGTGAGCCACCGCGCCAGGCCGAAGAATGTCATTTCTATTGGGGATGTCGTAAGGTAGGTTTTCTAGAAGCAGAATCTGAGGTGGGCATTTTCATGCAGTGATTTATGAAGGGCATGCTCTCTGGAGAAACTTGGAAGGGAGTGAGGGCAGCAGGATGGGGCAGGAGAAGAATGTGAGCAATGTTGTGGTTTCAAGAGAACTCTAGACTCAGCCTGACCCCACAGGGAGTTCTGGAGCAGGAATTGCAGGGCGGGCCAAGTCTATCCACTCAGACACAAGGGGGCTGAATGATTTTACCCCACATCTGTTGATAATTGGCTCAGAAGAGCCACTTTAGAAGAAACTTCCAGGAATCTTTCAGCAAGGCAGTTCCCATCAATCAGTCTCTGCTCTGAAGAAAGGTGCAAGTGTGCAAGTGTCAGTGGCTCACAGCAGCCACACCTGCCCCGGTTGAGGGGCACTAACTGGGTACACATAGTGTAGATGGGCCATTAGGAGTATCTGCTACAGAGTATGTGCAGAGGCTTGTCTGTAGAAGTTATTTTGAGCTAAGATTTGAAGGATGAGTAGGGGGTAGGCAAAGAGGAGTATTCCAGGCTCAGAGAACAACATGTGCAAAGGTGAAGAAAAACAAACAAAAAAATCAGCAGGGCTAAAAAATTGTGAGGTATAGGAAAAGCAGGTCAAGATT
>NW_012121154.1:10740285-10821567 GCF_000951035.1 Colobus angolensis palliatus
GCCCGTCTCGGCCTCCCAAAGTGCTGGGATTACAGGCTTGAGCCACCGCGCCCGGCCGCAGGTCAAGATTATTTTGAGGCCGGGTGTGGTGGCTCATGCCTGTAATCCCAGCACTTTGGGAGGCTGAGGCGGGCGGATCACGAGGTCAGGAGATGTCTTAGATGGGAAAAACTTATATTTTTGGCAGGAAATGGTTCTATTTATACTCCTTTGATATGCACAATATATACTTAGAACTTGATATTAAGTGATCTTTTTCTTTTCTTTTCTCTCTATTCCTGTGTAGTTGGTAGGGCATATTGAAAGAGACTGACAATAAAAGCAAGGTAACAGAACAGCCACTCTGCAACAGCCTGTCACATTTCCAGACTTTCTTTTTTTGAGATGGAGTCTCGCACTGTTGGCCAGGCTGGAGTGCAGTAGTGCAATCTCAGCTCACTGCAACTTCTGTCTCCTGGGTTCAAGTGATTCTCATGCCTTAGCCTCCCAAGTGGCTGGGATTGCGGGTGCGTGCCACCACATCCGGCTAATTTCTTTGTATTTTTAGTAGAGATGGGGTTTCACCGTATTGCCCAGGCTGGTCTTGAACTCCTGGCCTTAAGTGATCCGCGCCCCCCCCCCAGGTTCCCAAAGTGCTGGGATTGCAGGCATGAGCCACTGCGCCCAGCCACTTTTGGAGATTAAATGGGATATTTGTCTATATTGCTGCATTATAAATTAACATGGGCCTAGTGGCTTACAGCAATACTTTTATTATTGCACAGTTTTCATGGGTCAAGAGTCTGAGAATGGGTCCTTTGCTCAGGGTCTCACAAAGCTGCAATCAATGCATAAGCCAGGGCTGGGGTCTTATCTAAGGTTTGGGGTCCTCTTCAAAGCTCACAAAGCTGTTGGAAGAATTCATTTCCTGGCAGCTGTAGAACTCTTGGTGGCTTGCTTCTTTAAGGCCAGCAGGGAGAATCTCTTACCTCTAGCTCCTCTAACAAAGGTTCACCTGATTAGGTAAGTCCACCCAGGATAACCTGCTAGTTGATTAAATTAAAGTCAATTGATTAGGAGCTTTGCTGACATCTGGAAAATCCCTTCACCTTTGCCGTATAGTGTAACCTAATCATAGGAATGAGATTCCATAGGGAGGGGATTATAAAGGGGCTTGGATTATTGGGGGGACATCTTAGAATTCTGCCTATCACAAACTAAAACTAAAAAGAGATCAATAATAGAAGAGTTTTATGCCACCCTATAGATTTGGTGGAAATTAAAAAAAAATACTTTTACCATTAAATTTCTACCGCAAGATAAGAGCTCTCCACCCAAAACTGGTGAAATCAGTCAGGAGTGAAAGGGGGAGGATGCATAAAGGTGATCCAGGCAGATAGATAATAGATCTTAGTAGACTAGCTTTTCTCCCTGGAAGTCAATACTAAAACAATGCTCTAGGTTGCTTAATTGGAAAATCACCATCCCTGCATTTTCTGAATCTCCTATTATTTTTTCAGATACCAGACAACTGAGCAGATGTTGGAAGTAAGTTCAGTTTACTTCTGTTGAGAATCTTATACTCATCTCAATAATAGCATTTTGGGACCCAAGCGATTTGGTATTCTTAAAAATTTGTGTTGAGGTCTTTATTAAAGCTTTTCCTCATGCAATTAGAATCTGGACTCTGTTCCCTTTTCCCCACTTCCACCTTACCAAGCCTTTTGCTAAAGGTACCCCTGGAGACATCTAGAGCAAGACATTTGTCTAGAAGGTCCTGCTGGTCTCCACAACAGATACACAGAATCTCCAGGAAGGTTTGTGGAGTGAATGGCAGTCGGGGCAGAAACTGTCAGTACACATCAATCCAGTGTCAATCCAGGAGCACAAAAGAGATGAATTCTGGAGAACAAAATGGGGAAGCAATTCATGATTCAACCATGCCAGAAAGACCAGTGAGCACAGAAAGAGCCTCACAATTTGGAATCATCATAGACCATGGAGAAATGAAGTTGACGAAGATAAAAAATCAGGTTTCACTGGTATCGTACAGGCTGGGCTTAGTTTCCTATAAAGAGATATAGTGGCTTGCATGGGGATAAGTGGGAGTTTTAAAGAATTCCTTGATTATATAATAGTTGGTTCCTAATAGGCACAAAGCAGAAGTTTGAAGGATGTGAAGTTGTTTGCATAAAGTGCTCATATTTTCTTCTGCTTCTGTCCTCAGGGACAAATTGGCTGGCCAATAACGCATATACACACGCGGGGAGGGGCATATACACTCACTCAAACTCAGAAACATTCAGAACATTAAAAAGTGCACAAGAAGATCAGGTGCAATGTCTCACACCTGTAATTCCAGCACTTTGGGAGGCTGAGGCGTGTGGATCGGTTGAGTCCAGAAGTTTGAGACCAGCCTGCACAACATGGCAAAACCCTGTTTCTACAAAAAATACAAAAGATCAACCAGATGTGGTGGTGCACACCTGCAATCCCGGCACTGAGGTAGGAGGATCGCTTTAACCTGGGAGACAGAGGTTGCAGTGAGCTGTGATCATGCCACTGCACTGCAGCTTGGGTAACAGAGTAAGACCCCATCTCAAAAAAAAAAAAAAAAAAGAAAAAGAAAAAGAAAAAAACAGTGCACAAGAAGGATTTTGATAAAAGGCATATATGGGGTCCATAGGCCACATTCCCAGGGATTAACTGTAGTCTCAGTTCCCATGGTGATTATACATTCAACTCAGGGACTGCTTCCTACTCAGTGTAACCTCCATTAAGAGGCAGGAGAGAAAAAGGAATAAAGCCGAAGCACTTCAATGACACCAGACTGTGCACAAAGGCTGCCAGCACCACAGCGAGACTCAGGGAGCCACTCAAACTGTCACATTACACATCTCATAGCACACTAATCGCTCCCTCATCACCAGCAACCATTGTGGAAAAGGCTGGATCAGAAACGCTTTATGAAACATGCAAAGAGTTTTTTGCTCCAATTCATCTGAAGTTCCCTTTTGTTCCCTTATGTTATTAGTTATGGCCAGATGAACAAATCTGAGATTCTTTCCTATTTCAATTTGTGTAAGAGCCCTTGTGATGTATGTGTGTGTGTGTACTTGAATGCATGACTATAATACATAATGGTCAACAGATAGAAAGCAGTATTCTCCCACTGTCCCCTTCCCATAAAAAGAAAAAGGTTTTGGAAATGTAACCTCGTTTTTTTCTTTTAATTAAATTTTTTATTTTGAGATAATTGTAGGTCCACCTGCAGTTGTAAGAAATAATCCAGAGAGATCTCATATGCTTTTCATCCAGTTTGCCCCAGTGATAACATATTGCATGAACAGAAACAATATTACAACCAGGAAACTGATGTTGATACAATACACTGAACTTATTCATATTTTACCAGTTTTATGTGCGTTCATTTGTGTGTATTTAATGCTATGCAATTTTATCATGTGTACATTCGTGTAACCAGAAGCACAGTTGGGATAGAGAATGGTACCATCGCTTCAAGAACCTCTTATGCCACCCTTTCATAGCCATACTCATCTCCCTCTTGTCCCTGCCCTTCTCCCCTCCCCAATCCAACCCTTGGGGATCACTAGTCTATTCTCCATCTCTATAATTCTGTCATTTCAGGAATGTTATATAAATGGAATCATATAGTATATAACGTTTTGGTATTGTCATAATTCCCTTAAGGCCCATTCAAGTTGTTGCATTTATCAGTAGTTCATTCCTTTTGAGAGCTGAGTAGTATTCCATGGTAAAACATGTACCACAGTTTGTTTAACCATTCACCTGTTGAAGGATATTTGCATTATTTCCAATTTTTAGCTATCACAAGTAAAGCTGTTATGAATATACATGTAGATGTTTTTGTGTGAACTTCAGTTTTCATCTTTCTGGGATAAATGGCCAGGAGTTCAATTACTGGGTTGTATAATAAGTGGCTGTACTACTCTGGAATTTTATATTCCCACTAGTAATGTATGAGTGATCTTGTTTTTCTACATCCTTGCCAGCATGTGGTGTTATTGCTGTTTTTCACTTGAGCCATTCTGCTATGTGTGTAGTGATATCTCATCATTTTAATTTGCATTTTGTAATGATTGATGATATTGGACATCTTTTCATGTGCTTATCTGCCATCTGTATTTCTTCTTCAGTGAAATGTCTGTTCATGTCTTTTGCCCATTTTTTTTTTCACTGTTTTTGAGAGGTTTTTTTTTGGCATAATTTAGACACAGGTCCTTTGTTGAATATGTGGTTTGCAAATATTTTCTCCCAGTCTGTAGTTTGTCTTTTCATCCTCTTAACAGCATCTTTTTTAGAGCAAAAGCTTTTAATCTTGTTTTTTTTGAGATGGAGTCTTGCTCTGTTATTAGGTTGGAGTGCAGTGGCACGATCTCGGCTCACTGCAACCTCCGCCTCCCAGGTTCAAGCGATTCTTTTGCTTCAGCCTCTCGAGTAGCTGGGACTACAGGCATGTGCCACCGTGCCCAGCTAATTTTTGTATTTTTAGTAGAGACGGGGTTTCACCATGTTGGCCAGGATGGTCTCGATCTCTTGACCTCAGGTGATCTGCCCACCTTGGCCTCCTAAAGTGCTGGGATTACAGGTGTGAGCCACTGCACCTGGCCTTAATCTTGTTTTAAGGATTATCTTTTTGATATCAGGTCTAAAAACTCCTTGTCTATCCTGATATCACAAATATTTCATCCTATGTGTTTTTTCTAAAAGTTTTATAGTTTTATGTCACATATTTGCATCCATGATTCATTCTGAGTTAATTTTTGTATAAAGTGTGAGGTTCAGGTTCACTGGGGAGCGGGGAGCAGTGGATATGAACATCTAATTGTTCTAGCAGCATTTGTTGAAAGGCTATTCTTTCAAAGCAATCTATTGAATTGCTTCTGCACCTTTGCCAAAAATTAGTAGGGCATGTTTGTGTAGGCCTACTTCTGTCTTGAGATAATCACAAAAAAATTAGAGGAAAATGACAAAGCCTTAAGAAGTTAGAGAGATGCTAATAAATATGAAGGACAGATAAAGTCATTCAGCATAAGAAGAGCTGTAGTCCTTGAAAAGATAACATACTGAATGGAATGCCAGAAGATATATTCAAAGAGACTTTCTCTAAAATGAAGGAAGAAGTGAACATGCAGAATGAAAACATATTATGTTTTTGAAAATTGTAATAAAAATCACGACACAAAAATTACTCAACATTAAGATTTAGCCTAGTTAAGTTATTGAACTTCAAGAATAAAACAATTTTTTAGGTTTTTAGGCAGATGAAACAGGTCACATTTAAGGGTGGTAAAAAAAGAAAAAATCTGGCTAGCCTCAGACTTCTCCAAAACATTTAATTCAAGAACATAATGGAGTAATGTTTATAAAATTCTGACAAAATGAAACTGTGACCCAGCAATATTAAGTCCAGACAAAAATGTCATTCAAGTATAAAGATAAAAGCAGACATCCTCGAACATGAAAGAATTAAAGGAATATGACATCCGTGATGAAAATTTCCAAACAACAAAATAGCAACGGCTCTTTGCCAATAAAATCCAGTCAGTTAAGAAATTATTTAAAATAGGCCAGGCACAGTGGCTCACACCTGTAATCCCAGCACTTTGGGAGGCTGAGGCGGGCGGATCACTTGAGGTCACGAGTTCAAGACCAGCCTGGTCAACTTGGTGAAACCCCGTCTCTACTAAAAATACAAAAATTAGCTGGGTGTGGTCGTGGGTGCCTGTAATGCCAGCTACTCAGGAGGCTGAAGCAGGGTAATTGCTAGAACCCTGGAGGCACAGGTTGCAGTGAGCTGAGATTGTGCCATTGCACTCCAGCCTGGGCAGCGAGAGCGAAACTCCGTCTCAAAAAAAAAAAAAAAAAGTAATGGATACTGTTGTGGGTGTAGGGCTATTTTGGCAGTAGTCAAAGTACTTTGATTTCTGGTTCTACTCTGGTGCACTTAATTTCTGTAGGCTTTATGTTCTAAGATATTGACTATAAATAATGACTAATAAATTAATACAATGTATATTAGAATTGAATACAAGTTCTTGCTAAAACTTCCTAGGTGTTTCCTGTGATTATACCTAAATGTTTTTGTATATATGTATCCATGTTTGTATTTATTTACGGTTAACACACGTTTGCTTTAGAAACATGAGGGAATAACTTTGGTCGTCCTTCATTACATTACATTATGAGTCTCGTGGGCTGAAACTGTGAATCATAGCAGCCGGGTAGGTGGAGGGAGATGAGTCTGGAAAGATAAATGGGAGTCGGATCATGAAGGGCCCCACCTGCCATGCTAAGGACCCTTTACTTTATTGTGACCAAGGGCCCCCGGTGGATTCTTCACAATGGGACTGCCTTAACAGTTGCATTTCTAAAAGATCCCATAGGTAGTAATGTGAAAAAACTGACAATGGACCTGGAGTAGATTGAAGGGGCAGAAAAGGGGTGTATCAGTTGAATGTGGAAGATGGAAAAAGAGAGGAGCTTTCGGGTGGTTTGGATTTTTGGGTGAATGGAGGTATGATTGGCTGTTTAGCATTGCAAATATGGGAAGAGATTCAGGGGCCACAGCGAATTCCCTTTTGGACAAGTTGATATTGAGGTTCCAATGGGATATTCAAGTGTAGTTTCCTAGTAGTTGATGGTTAAGTGGGCCTGGAGCTCAAGAGAAAGCCCTGGGTTGGGCAGACAGGTCCTGAAGTGGAGGGAAAAGCCCAGAGGGAGAATGTTCAGTAGAAGAGGCCTAGAGCCCTGGCAAACACCAACTTTTAGGGCAAAATGTAGTGTTTCACAGCACAGTCTTTGGAGTTTACCTATTACTAGCAGGGTAACCTGGGGCAAGTTATTTGACTTCAGTGTCTTAATTGCAAAATGAGCACAACAGCACCTACCTGAGTTAGAAAAGCATTTGCAATGTTTAGTTCCTTGAGAGATCTGTGGGCTGAGAGCAGTGGCTCACGCCTGTAATCCTAGCACTTTGGGAGGCCGAGGTGGACGGATCACCTGAGGTTAGGAGTTCGAAATCAGCCTGACCAATATGGTGAAACCCCATCTCTACCAAAAATACAAAATTATCCAGGTGTGTTGGCGCACATCTGTAATCCCAGCTACTTGGGAGGCTGAGGCAGGAGAATTGCTTGAACCTGGGAGGCACAGGTTGCAGTGAGCCGAGATTGCACCATTGCACTCCAGCCTGGGCAACAAGAGTGAAACTCTGTCTCAAAAAAAAAAAAAAAATATATATATATATATGAATAAGGAGGAGTCCAAGAAGGTGCAGAGGGAACTACGAGGAGGTGGAGCTCTAGAATATACTGAGAAAAGAGAATTTCAAAGAAGCCAACAATGTCAAATCCTCCAACAGGACTGTAACGTAAGTCTGTAAAGTGTCCAATTTTTAGCAATTAGTGACCTTACCAAGGGCAATTTCTTTTTTTTTTTTTTTTTTTTTTTTTTTTTTTTACCAAGGGCAATTTCTATGGAATGGGATGAGCCATACTGTAGAGGTTCGAAGAGTGAATAGGGGTCAACATGGATATATCTTTTCCTCCCCTCACCGCATCTGTCTCTCCCAGTAGACTTTTCCTTTAAAGGCAGTGACTTGTGGATATTATTCCACTGTTTTCAATCAATTCCATCCACCAGTGAGATATATTACATCAGATTATCTTTCATTCCACCGCATTTGTGCCTTGCAGTTAGTAGGCCATCGATAAAATAACTGATGATACAGGGGCTTCTACAGACTCCCCAATTCATTTGGTAAGGACCGCTCAGCATCATGGTCGGGCCCTGATTCCTTTCACGACAGCTTCGAGGAGTGTCATTCCCATCATGGCCACAAGGTGGAGGCCGCCTTCCCGCTCTGGGACCTCGGGTCGCGACCCCGGAAGCACATCCTCCGCCTTCTTTCCAGCAGAAATGGCGGCTGCGGCGGCTCGAGTTATGTTGTTACCCGCGGCGCGGCGGCGGCTCTGGGGTTTCAGCGAGAGTCTCCTGATCCGCGGCGCTGCGGGACGGGTGAGCTTCCCCCTGCTTGTCTGGGCGCTGCCTGGGGCCAGACCCAGTTGGGCCGGCTCTGGCCTCTTTCGCGGCACCCGGCACAGCGCACCTGAGAGTCGGCGCCGCAGATCCGAACAGCGGGGTCGGGCAGGGCCTCCTGGACCAGGACCCACTGGGCGCCAGGCGGCCTGGGGCTGCTGAACTGGCCGGGGTGGCTGGCTTGTGGCTACCCGCCAGGAGACCTGCTAGTGACGTGTGGGATGACCCTGGTTTTCGGCTCCTCCCGCCAGCTACTGAGGAGTGCATGTTTGACCACTAAAAACGTAGTGCTTGCAAATTGGGGAAAACTAAAAAGTGAAATGGTTACCGCTCCAGAGTTCTGTTTTAGCCTAAGACTGAACTTCATCCTCAGCTGGGCTTCCCGCTAACCTGGACATCGCTGAAGTAAAATTTTGTATGCATTTGCATTTTTCTCATGAGCGAGCCTCTGACTTTCAGCAAAGAGATGTGAGACTTTTGTATAAGGGCAAAGAAAAACTGCTGGAAGACGAATAGTTCCTGGCCGACAAGCCAGTCAGTTGCGTTTTGAACGTCCGGCCCATCTTCCTATCCTCTTTTTTTTTTTTTTTTTAAACCATTTCCAAACCCTGTTGCTTTTCTTGAACAATGAAAACCCGAGTGTCAGTTCTGTCTTGTGTGTAGGTAGTTTTACATCTTTTCTCTCCTTTTTTTTTTTTCCCTGCTTGTTTTCTCCATAATGAATATAAAACATTTCTGGGAGAGGTAGTGAAGTAAAGTCAATTTCTCTCTGGGTAATGATAATAACTGCTCATCTTCCCTGAGGGAAGGGCATGTTTATAATCACGTTGCTGGCTCTAGGACAGTGGCTGGTGACACATGTTTCTAGGCCAGGCAGAGATCCCAGTAGAACCAAAATTCAAGAAGAAAGATTCTGTTATAGAGAGAGCCTGTTTAACATAGATTTGGTTTTAAAGTCAACATTTAATATCACATTAGTAATGTGTTTTGCTTTGTCTCTTCCACTTCCTGCCCCCAACCAGTCATTATATTTTGGAGAGAACAGATTACGAAGTACACAGGCTGCTACCCAAGTTGTTCTGAATGTTCCTGAAACAAGAGTAACAAGTTTAGAAAGCGGACTCAGAGTGGCTTCCGAAGACTCTGGGCTCTCAACATGCACAGTAAGTGACTCAGGCAACCTTCTCTAAGTGACCCTTCATTTAGCGTAGCAAATTGTTGATTTTAGTCTTTAGTTTCTTTGTTGGCTGGTGGTTCAAAAAGGGTGGCAGTTATTTTGCCTTGACAGATTTCCATGAGTTGTGAACCTTTTGTTCCAGTGATACTTAGTTACAGAGTGCATATGTATCCTGTTGCCTTGTCTGCATCTTGTTCTTGTAGCTTATTATTGATTATTTATTGTTAGTAGTATTGATAATGATGGAAGAGGTCTATTTGCAGGGCTACTCTGCCAGGTGTTTTTACTGATGTCTTATTTGCTAAAAAGCAATTCTTTGTAGTGGGCATCCTCACACCTGTTTTATAGTTAAGGAAGTGACAGAAGTTAAATGGTTTTGTTCAGGTCGCTCAGCTAATACGTGACAGAGCCAGGATTTCAACCAAAGTTTTCTGACAGTCGCTGATGTTCTTGATACTACAGTTATTAATTGGCTGGATTAATGAGTTGGGCAAAGAATACTCAGTGAGGGTGGCAGGTAGATACTTGTAGCACCCAGCAGTATCCTGATCAAAATTTTTAAATCTCATGGTTCATAGGGATGAACTATTAATTCACTCAGATCAAGAAAATCTTAGTGTTAAGACCAGAAAGCACTTGTCAGAAAAAGGAAGGAGACTGTTCCCCGCAACCTCAAATAAATAAAATGGATTTATTTAATTGTTCTTTGATTGCATTAAGGTTGGACTCTGGATTGATGCTGGAAGTAGATATGAAAATGAGAAGAATAATGGAACAGCACACTTTCTGGAGCATATGGCTTTCAAGGCAAGTTGTAAGACTTTACAAAAATGCACTCTAAGAGATAGTAAGCACAAAGTCTCATTCTTTAGAGGCAGGGAGATCTCTTTCAGTAGTATAATATGTTTTATGTTTTTTTTCCAGGACAGTATCTAAAAAAAGTATTGATAATTGCTTTGTAAAGTTGAAATGAAAACTTTCTCTTGGGATGCAGGAGTCATCTGAATGTATACCATTTCTGAAGCCTGATGTACCTTATTTTTTTTTAAGTTAATTTGTTTTGAGACAGGATCTGGCTCTGTTGCCTAGGTTGGAGTGCGGTGACACAGTCTGCTTACTGCAACCTCCACCTCCTAGGCTCAAGTCATCCTCCCACATCTACTTCTGGAGTAGCTGGGACTGTAGGTGCATGCCACCACACCCGGATAATTTATTTATATGTGTGTGTGTGTGTGTGTGTGTATGTATATGTATTTTATTTTATTTTATTTTTTGGTAGAGATGGAGTTTTGCCATGTGTTGGCCAGGTTGGTCTCAATCTCCTGGGCTCAGCCTGCCTGCCTCAGCTTCCCAAAGTGCTGGGGTGACAGGTGTGAGCCATCGTACCCTACCTGATGTACTTTAGAAACCAAATTTGACTCTGCATGAAACTTATTGTCCTCCGTATTCATTATCTGAAGTGTTTAGAATAGATGAAGGATAAAGGGAGGTTGCATAATTTATTTTTCCTCTTTTATTTTAAGGGCACCAAAAAGAGATCCCAGTTAGATCTGGAACTTGAGATTGAAAATATGGGTGCTCATCTCAATGCCTATACCTCCAGAGAGCAGACTGTGTACTATGCCAAAGCATTCTCTAAAGACTTGCCAAGAGGTATTGTTATTATTTATACAGCAGATAATACAATTTTCATGAGAATCAGAAATTATTTAGCACTTTTTATTATGTCTGTTGTAAAAGAGTAAGTCCCAGAAATGTGAAAAAACGAAACTGAATTCTGGGTGAGGGTACAGCTGATCTTATTTTTTTTCTAAATATGACAGATAGTAAGATTATGGATGATTGTTTTTATTAATATGTAGCAATAAAATAGAGATTATTTGGTGGAAATAAAATATTTTAAGAGGACAGCAGTTTGTTAGTTACCATATTTGTAGACTGTTTTGACTCTTTTAAAAGTTATTACACAAAACATTTTCCTAGTGGAAGAATTAACAACAAAATTTAGCAGTTTTAGAGCTAATTGGTAAAATTATAATTTTTTTTTTTAGAGAGAGAGTCTCGATCTGTCACCCAAGCTGGAGTGCAGTGGTGTGATCTGGTCTCACTGCAACCTCTGCCTCCTGGGTTCTGGGTTCAGGTGATTCTCCTGCCTCAGCCTCCTGAGTAGCTGGGATTATAGGCTCCTGCCACCATGGCTGGCTAGTTTTTGTATTTTCAGTAGAGATGGGTTTTGCCATGTTGGCCAGGCTGGTCTTAAACTCCCGACCTCAAGTGACCCACCCGCCTTGGCCTCCCAGAGTGCTGGGATTATAGGTGTGAGCCACTGTGCACGGCCATTAGTGAAATTATTAACCTTTAAGGTCCTTCTGTAGTTGTAGTTACTACTTTGCAGTTTTGGATTCCTAATAGGCTTTCATTAATAATGTTTAAATGGCACTTTACACAGGTACTTTTGTGTATCTATTATCCATTTGATCTGCATAGGTGTTTCTGCCTTGCAGTTGTGGAAATTGAAGCCCAGACTTTGACTTGCCCAGGACTGCATAGCTATCAGGTGGCTTACTGCGGACTCCGGTGCACGTCTTCTTACCAAACATATCACTTGTAAATAACTAAAACACTTAATATGATATCCTACACTTTTGCGTTAAAACAAAAATGACAGCAACTATGGCGGGTGTGCTGGTTTGAATAACAAAACCAATGAGACAGTTTTTGTCCCAGGACTAATTAGGGACCAAGAACATAGGGCTAGGCCAAGCTTCTTTAAAGAGTTGTTCATTCCAGCCTAGTTCCTTCCTTTATTTACACAGAACAGGGAAGGCAAAAAGGAGAAACAGAAAAAGTAAGGGTGAAGTTAAAAGACTTTTTTCCCTTTTCTCTTGGCATTTAGCTGGAAAGGATAGAGCCTCTGCTAGTGGGAGTGGAAAAGCAGAGGGGCTTTCCCTGAGGAATACAAAATGGAAGTGCTCTCTGAAGCAGCTCCAACTTTGGGGATTTACTTGGGGTTTTTATGCCCTCACCCTGGGTGAAGCAGCTCCAACTTTGGGGATTTACTTGGGGTTTTTCACCGTTCACCGTGGGTGAAGCCTGGTATATGAGGTAATAATTAGACATTTAGATAATGGTCTCCAGGTTTTTATGATCACTGATTTATTTTTTTAAATTATTATTATACTTTAAGTTCTAGGGTACATGTGCACAACGTGCAGGTTTGTTACATATGTGTACATGTGCCATGTTGGTGTGCTGTACTCGTTAACTCGTCATTTACATCAGGTGTATCTCCTAATGCTATCCCTCGCCACTCCCACCACCCCACGACAGGCCCTGGTGTGTGATGTTCCCACCTTGTATCCAAGTGTTCTCATTGTTCAATTCCCACCTATAAGTGAGAACATGTGGTGTTTGGTTTTCTGTCCTTGCAATAGTTTGCTCAGAATGATGGTTTCCAGCTTCATCCATGTCCCTACAAAGGACATGAACTCATCCTTTTTTATGGCTGCATAGTATTCCATGGTGTCTTAATCCAGTCTGTCATTGATGGACATTTGGGTTGGTGCCAAGTCTTTGCTATTGTGAATAGTGCCGCAATAAACATACGTGTACATGATGATCACTTACTAAGAAAGTTGATCATATATCCTTAATGTATGTATACTTGTAAGTTAAATACATGTGCTACTATACTAACATATCTGTACATTTAAAAAAAAAGATTCAGATTAAAACAGACTGGGAAATAGGAGCCCCCCTCCCCGCCTTTGGAAACTACCAGTGTAGACCACCAATCCCACATAACGGAGGATTTTCTCACAGAATTCTTGTCCTTCCATTTGTCTATGGGCTCTTTCTCACCCATTTTACTAGACTCTGGTTCTCTCATCTGGACAGATGGGTTTTATTTGGTTTTACACATAATTTTTTCCTTTTGGTCATGATCTCAGCCACAGCTTGCTATAATAGTCTGTTTTGTCATGTTCTTAGTATTTGGACATAATCAATTCTGAGACAGTGCCCCTTAAAGTGAACTGAATTAAAACAAGGAACAAAAGTTTATAGTAGAGGAAGAAATGAAACCTAAACCAGACACGGTAGTGCATGCCTTTAGTCCTGGCTACTTGGAGGAAGCTGAGGCAGGAGGATTGTTTGAGCCCAGGAATTTGAGTCCAGTCTGGGCAGCATAATGAGACCTTGTCTCTTAGGGGAAAAAAAGAAACTTAAGATTGTAAGTTTATTTTATAACATTAATTGTATTAATGAAATTTAGATTTATGATTGCAACTATGTACTAATACTTCAAGAATGAAGTACAGTTTGTTTTTGGAGAGGTATGCACTTTTTCTGATAAAATTGCTTAATGGCCTAATACGACACATCCCACTTCACTTTTCGCTTTTTGCAAATTCGGGTTTGAGAACATACAATTCTGTGATTCATTTGAGGCATATTTTAGATCATAAGGATTCTTTTCTCTGTTGCCCAGGCGGGAGTGCAGTGGCGCAATCGCAGCTCACTGCATCCTTTGCCTCCCGAGCTCAAGCCATCCTCCCATCTCAGCCTCCCGGGTAGCAGGGACTACAGGCACATGCCACCACACCCAGTTAATTTTTGTATTTTTTGTAGAGACAGGATTTTGGCATGTTGCCCAGGTTCGTCTTGAACTCCTGGGCTGAAGCCCATCTTAGCCTCCCAAAGTGCTGGGATTATATAGGCGTTAGCCGCCATGCCTGGTCAGTTCTTTACTTCTTAACATAGCACTGTCATTGCTGTGGGAACTTGCATAGTAAATACTTGGGTGATGTGAACCCTCAGTATATTCCTAGCTAGGTATTTTCAGACTAATATACATAACTTTGTAATTTTCATATAGAACAGTCTATATTAATATGCAGATTTCCATAGCATTTTTGAAGTAAGTAGAGTCATTACAAGGTGATGGCAAGTTTATAGTTTTTCCCCAAGGAAAATCTTTTGTACTATAGGGGTTTATATGTTAAATTTTAATTTTGTCCTGTTAAGTATATCTGATGTTTTTCTCCCAGGCTAATCATTTAGTATTGAGTGATGGGTCAGTGTCATGATTTCTGATTTTGGTTTAATAGATTTTAATAGTGAAAGTTAAGATTGCTGGTGCTTTTTCTTATATTTTATTTTCAATTAGCTGTAGAAATTCTTGCTGATATAATACAAAACAGCACATTGGGAGAAGCAGAGATTGAACGTGAGCGTGGAGTAATCCTTAGAGAGATGCAGGAAGTTGAAACCAATTTACAAGAAGTTGTTTTTGATTATCTTCACGCCACAGCTTATCAAAATACTGCACTTGGACGGACAATTTTGGGACCAACAGAAAATATCAAGTAGGTATAACTCTCAGAATTTCTTGTTGGGTAAGGGAATTTACGAATTTTGAAAAATAACATTTACAAACTTTCAAAAAGTATGTTTCAAAAAGTCATTTTCCTCCTGGTAATCTAAGTGAAATTGTAGTTAGCTACATTTTGGTCCCACCTAGCTCCCAAGCATGTGAGTTCATAGGTACTTCGGAGTAAACCAGTAATGGTGTTAAATCTTTTTGCCTTGATGTAAAAAAGTCGAAGTTCTTTGATGTATTGTCTATATCTTATTTCTGCCTGCATTTTAGGATACGGTTATGGTCCAATTTGATTTCAGGTATATTATGTGAAGATCTGTTTTTTTTTTTTTTTTGGTTTCCTTTAAAAATGGTTTTACTTCATTTACAGATCTATAAGTCGTAAGGACTTAGTGGATTATATAACCACACATTATAAGGGACCAAGAATAGTGCTTGCTGCTGCTGGAGGTTAGTCAATTTAAATTTCTACAAATGTTTTAAACACAGTTGTTGGAGTGGTATGCTTATTAGTTTGATCCTGTTAGGAGATAGCCTAAGAATTTTCATTTACGTAGCAAGTAACTGTATTTGATACTGTGTAAGGGGAATGTGGAGCACTGGAACCAGACTTTCCCTCTATTTTTTTTAAAGTAGGTTTCATTTAGGCTGGGCGTGGTGGCTCACTCCAGCACTTTGGGAGGCCGAGGCGGGCGGATCAATATGGTGAAACCCTGTCTATACTAAAAATAGAAAAATTAGCCAGGCGTGGTGGCGGGTGCCTGTAGTCCCAGCTACTCAGGAGGCTGAGGTAGGAGAATCACTTGAACCCGGGAGGTGGAGGTTACAGTGAGCCAAGATCATGCCACTGTACTCCAGCCTGGGCGACATAGTAAGACTGTCTCAAAAAAAAAAAACAAAAGTAGGTTTTATTTCTAGAAAGACTTCAATGAACTGTTCAATACGTAAGTGTACATAGTAGAATGTGCAAGAAAAGGGCAAAGGAGTGAACTGGGAGAGAGTCGGAAGATAGCATTCTGTACTTTGAGAATTTCTTGAGATTTTAAATTATCTCCTGAGAACCAACTTCGTCCTTGTTCAAGCATGGAATGGGTATGTTCATTCTTTGATTTGTTCAATTATTCATTTAATAGATCTAATTTTTGGGAAGGAGAAGGACATAGGGAGCCATAAGAATGTTGAATGGGAATCCAAACAAGCAGGTGACTTTAGAAGGTTTCCTTGAGGTCATGTTTGAAGCCAGTGAATGAAAAAAAAAAAAAATTCACAGCAGATATTGCCAGATTTCCTGGCAGTCTGAATCTAGGCAACAGTACATTTTAATTGGTTTCCAGTTTTTTTTTTCTTTTTAAAATATATTTTAAAGAAATATAAAGAAATAAAGAAGTAGAGATGGATGCTTAACTATGTTGCCCAGGCTGGTTTCGAACTCTCGAGCTCAAGTGATCCTTCCACCTTGGCCTCCCAAAGCTTGGGGTTTACACGCGTGAACCACTGCACCTGGTCTCCGGTTTTCATTTCTTTGTATTTTTTAATATTAGAGCAAAGTGAAGTGTTGTTTCATGTTGTAAATTTTTCTCTTTTTAGAAATTGTAATTTAAGGCCGGGCGCGGTGGCTCAAGCCTGTAATCCCAGCACTTTGGGAGGCCGAGACGGGCGGATGACGAGGTCAGGAGATCGAGACCATCCTGGCTAACACGGTGAAACCCCGTCTCTACTAAAAATACAAAAACTAGCCAGGCGAGGTGACGGGCGCCTGTAGTCCCAGCTACTCGGGAGGCTGAGGCAGGAGAATGGCGTAAACCCGGGAGGCGGAGCTTGCAGTGAGCTGAGATCCGGCCACTGCACTCCAGTCCGGTCGACAGAGCGAGACTCCGCCTCAAAAAAAAAAAAAAAAAAGAAAGAAATTGTAATTTAAAAATTCTAGTTGCTCTGGATTGATTTCTGAGCTAATTACCTGGGGGGTAATGAAGAAGATGAAAACATTAAATATCAAACACGTTATTCATTGTAGTGCCTAGCTAAAAATCATGTTACTTTCATTGTACACGGCAGGAAGTGCACTCTGAAATTCTCTTAAGTAACATTGTTTCTAAATTGGCTTTTGCAAGACTTGGGCTTAAGTGTTTGAAACTGTCTTGGAAATGGGAGGAGACTTGTTAGATGGGTCCTCAATAACAGAGCTTTCTGGAACCTCTCTGCCATTGTGGGTGGCATATGGACAAAATGAATTTTTTGTTTTACTTTGGTTTATGGGTTCATTTTGACAAAGTTGAGATGTCTTTAGTTTAATGGCTTATAGATTAATTAGTACTCATTTTAAATACTATATAAGTGATGTGCCTTATAAATGATTGCATCTTAAATTCAATTAAATAGGCCAGTTTTAAGTTTCTGCTGACCTCTGAATTATGCCTTGGCTACCATTTAGCTCTTCTAGGTTAATCTTCAGCATGTATAGCTTTTATTTGCCAAATAGTTTTTTTATCCTAGCTTCATTTATTATAAAATTATAATTTAACATTTTAATTATAAATTAAGTTAAAGAATCTTAATTTGGGTCTCAAGATAGTAAGAGATATAGAGTCTAAGAAATTCCTGAGTTTTTGCATTTGGATACCCATTAATGGTATTCAGAAATAATTTAGATGACACTATTTTGTTCCTGAGTTTTTTTTTGAGACGGAGTTTCGCTCTTGTTGCCCAGGCTGGAGTGCAATGGCATCATCTTGGCTCACTGCAAACTCCACTTCCCGGATTCAAGCGATTCTCCTGCTTTAGCCTCCCGAGCAGCTGGGATTACAGGCATGCATCACTACACTCGACTAATTTTGTTTTAGTAGAGATGGGGTTTCTCCATGTTGGTCAGGCTGGTCTACCTCCGACCTCAGGTGGTCCGCCTGCCGCGGCTTCCCAAAGCGCTGGGATTATGGGCATGAGCCACCGCCCCGGGCCCTGTTCCTGAGTTCTGATAGGAGAGCACAGAGAATAAAGTATATCTGTGTATCCAGCTTTCTTTTATTTATTTATTTAATTTTATTTATTTTAGACACAGAGTCTTGCTCTGTCACCCAAGTTGGAGTACAGTGGTGTGATCTCAGCTCACTGCAACCTGTGTCTCCTGGGTTCAAGCAATTCTCCTCCTCAGCCTCCTAAATAGCTGGGATTATTACAGGTGCCTGCTACCATGCCCAGCTAGTGTTTGTATTTTTAGTAGAGATGGGGTTTTACCATATTGGCCAGGCTGGTCTTGAACTCCTGATCTCAAGTGACCTGCCCACCTTGGCTTCCCAAAGTGCTAGGATTACAGGTGTGAGTCATGGCACCCGGCTTTTAAAATTTATTTTATTGAGACAGGAGTCTTACTATGTTCTTGCTATGTCCAGGCTGGTCTTGAACTCCTGAACTCAAATGATCCTCCCACCTTAGCCTCCTAAAGTACTGGGATTATAGGCATGAGCCACCATGCCCAGTTCCAGCTTTTTAAAAATTGGATAGAGCTCCTATTTGTATTTTCCACTAATTTTTTTTTTTTTTTTTGCAAATTGGAAAATTGGCGTTTTTTTTGCTAGTTTGGATCCCAGAAATTTTTATAATTTAATAGAACATGATTTTGTAAAAAGTGGAGTTTTCAAGTTGTCTTATTCTTAGCTGTGAATCCATTGGTCTGTTGATGAAAACTGTCATTTGCTCTACAAAATGAGAAAGCTGTGCAACCTCAGGCTTTGCAATGCCAAGGAAATAGGTGTGCTATGTGAGCTTACTCTTAAATAATGGCTTTTAGTGAGTGTAGATAGTTCATGTGTAATGTACATCACATTATACCACCTAGGGATTATTGTAAACTATATTGCTGCTAGATACATGTGAAAATATTTTCTTTCAATTTAGGTGTTTCCCATGATGAACTGCTTGACTTAGCAAAGTTTCATTTTGGTGACTCTTTATGCACACACAAAGGAGAAATACCAGCTCTGCCTCCCTGCACATTCACAGGAAGTGAGGTAGGGCAAGCCTCCCAGCTAGTATTTAGCCTTTTGGATTCCTTGTGTTGTATTTACACATAAGTAAACAAAATGTACGTATTTCCAGTAGGAATAAAATGGAATAAGTAAAAGGCTTACACTGAAATACAGAAAAAGGGAAGAGGTTGTACTCATTTGCTTAGATTCCTTCCTCTTCTGTATTGTTTAACCACCTGTTTTTCTTTCCTAAGGAAGCAAGGTTTTTTTTGTTTTTAAATTTCTCCATTCTAGTCTGAAAGGAAGCAAAGTTTTAAGAGCAGTTTATAATTTGGTCTTTTTGTGCTTTTTCTTTGGCACTGTGCAAATTTATATATTGTAATATCTGGAAGTAATCTTTTAAACCCCATATTTTGAGTTTCACTTCAGGTTTACTCTTGGCTCAGTTTTGCCCACAGTATGTTTTGGGAGGGGGTAGTAACTGTTAGAGCCAGAACTTGCAGGGAATCTACTAGTTATCAACTAGCTTTAAGCCTCTTTAGGGGCTTAGTTTGCCATGTTAAGAATGATGCTCAACATAGTATCTGGAAAATGCCCTGATACTGGCAGCTGCCTGGAACTGTAGCATTGGCAGTACAGAAATAAACCTGTAACGTCAATATGGCATTTCGATAGAAAAGTTCAGATTGAGGCCGGGCGCAATGGCTCATGCCTGTAATCCCAGCACTTGGAGAGGCTGAGGCAAGTGTGTCACTTGTGGTTAGGATTTTGAGACCAGCTTAACTAACATGGTGAAACTCCGTCTCTACTAAAAATACAACAATTAGCTGGGTGTGGTGGTGGTGCATGCCTGTAATCCAGCTACTCGGGAGGCAGAGGTTGTAGTTAGCCGAGATGGCGCCACTGCACTCCAGCCTGGGTGACAGAGTCTCAAAAAAATAAAAAGAAAAATTCAGATTGACAAACACAAAGGATTAATTTCTACCAGTGAAATGATGCAACCCTTTTTGACCTGGTAAACCACGTGGTGGCCGTCTATAGTAAAATGCATTGGGAAAAGTAATTTTTCCTTAACCCATGAAATTCTTCTAGGCTAAACTATACAATGTAATGAGGCCTGATAGTTAAAAAAATCAAGAGAGTGTCCCGGTGTGCATTTTAACCTTGCAATTAATGGGACTGGTGATTTTTTCTTGTTAATAAGCATGTTATATAATGTTAATCTTAACTAGAGGTCCTCCTGCTTTATCTGAACTAGATTCGTGTAAGGGATGACAAGATGCCTTTGGCGCACCTTGCAATAGCTGTTGAAGCTGTTGGTTGGGCACATCCAGATACAATCTGTCTCATGGTTGCAAACATGCTGATTGGCAACTGGGATCGCTCTTTTGGAGGAGGAATGGTAAGTGATTTTAAAATAAATTTTCCATAACAGATGGAAGATTATCCTGTTTTCTTAAATACAAGTTCTTTGTAAGAATCCTTTTTTGAAGTGGCAAAATAGAGCCTTGTACTGTGAATTATATAAACTGATCCTGGTTTGCCTGTGGGCCAGAAAAAAACATTTTCTTTTTTTCTTTGCCACAAAGTTTATTAGTGGCAAAATTTGAATAAGGACAGAAAAATTAGCTAGAAGTACTATATCAATGTTAATATCCTAATTTTAATGGTCAGTAGGCCCTCTATATCTGTGGGTTCCATATCCATGGATTCAACCAACCATAGGTGGAAAATTTTGGGGAACAAATGGATGGTTTCATCTGTACTAAACATGTATGGACTTTTTTTGGTCACTTCCCACATAGTATAACAACTATGTACATAGCATTTACATGGATTGGGTATTTAGAGATGATTTAAAGTATACAGGAGAATGTGCTTATATGCAAATACTAGATACACCCTAGTACATGAGGGCTCTAGCATCTGTGGATTTTGGTATCCACAGGGATCTGGGAACCAGTTCTCCACAGATACTGAGGAGCTATACCAAGGTGATGTAAGAAAATTAATTTCCTTGTTTTTCACAAGTACATACTAAAGTACTTGGGGCAAGAAGCATCACATCTAAAACTCAAAAACAGATGAATGGTAAAATAACAGGGAATTTGGATAAAGGGAATTCTCTGTACTGTTTTTGCGACTTTTTTGTAAGTTGGAATTATTGCAAAACACATTGTATAGATTTGTCTTTACTCATAGATTTCTCCAAAATACATTTCATCTAAATATCTTAAGCTTTGTATGCAATATAACTTTGAATCTAAGTGTATGTAACGAAGAGCCCTAAAAATTGGGTTGATAATAGCAGTCTAGTTTTAGAAGTAGGTATAGCTACTACATTAATTATAAGGATTCATTGCTTTTATAACATGAATTTCTCCAGGGGGTGCACTGGATGAGATAATAAGCACAATTGTTGGTCATACTGAATTTTAACTGTACTACTGAGATGTTGAATAAAACTAGGAAACTTGCCTTTAAGGATATTCACTATTTTCCACACACTCCATTTATCTTTCTATATTTTGGACATGCGTACTTAAAATTCTCTTGGAATTTTTTTTTTCCCTTACAGAATTTATCTAGCAAGCTGGCCCAGCTCACTTGTCATGGCAGTCTTTGCCATAGCTTTCAGTCTTTCCACACTTCCTACACAGATACAGGATTATGGGGACTGTATACGGTTTGTGAACCAGCCACTGTTGCAGACATGCTACATGTTGTTCAGAAGGAATGGTGAGAATTTAAGTAATTTAAATTTTGCCTTTAATTCGTTTTAGACTAGTTTTTTCTTTATACTTCATGGTGATTTATGGTAATTTTACCTTTTAATTAAGAGACCTAGATAAACAGTAGTTGCCATGTTTTTAAAGGTTGCAGATGTTTTTTCCTAAGTCTCAAGATGTGAAGCTGATTTATACTATAGGACTTTTTATTTATTTATTTATTTTTGAGATGGGGTCTTGCTCTGTTGCCAGGCTGGAGTGTAGTTGCACTATGTCGGCTCACTGCAGCCTCTGCCTCGTAGGTTCAAGCAATTCTCCCACCTCAGTCTCCCGAGTAGCTGGGATTACAGATGTACCACCATGCCCGGCTAATTTTTTGTATTTTTAGTAGAGACAGGGTTTCATCCATGTTGGCCAGGCTGGTCCTGAACTCCTGACCTCAGGTGATCCACCCTCCTCAGCCTCCCAAAGTGCTGGGATTACAGGCGTGAGCCACCGTACCCGGCTGAAAGTTTTAATCTTTCAGAAGCAGGTTAATTCAGAAAGATGATCCTAAAAGTTTAAAAGCCAACTAGAAGTTGTTTGGAAAATATCTCTGAAAGTAATCTGGTTGAAGGGAAAGTAAATCTGAAGTTGCCACTGCCAAAAGAAAACAATCAAAGTATATTGAGTCAGTAGATGGGTAGAAAGGCCCACAGTTTCCTGGAAAACATTTAGCTCTGGTTCCTTTCCTCCACTGTTCTTGAATTGGCTTACATCTTTCTAAATCTAGTCAACTAGGATGTAATTATTAAGTTAAAAATTAGGTCTAAGACTCATTGTTTTTAAAAACCAATGAATGACCCACTGACTTAACTCATAGCATATCAGACCCCAACAGATGGGGACTCATGAAGTCTCAAGATGCTTATAGCATTTCTGAAAATGTCATCAGCCCATTTGTATTACACCTTTGTGTGCTAATGAGTAATTAGACATGTTTATGTATCATTTTTGAGAAATTAATTCTGGGGAAAATAATCACTTTAGCTTTTGCTTAGATTGGAATTAAATCATAATCACCTGTATGTTATGTGTAGAATATGGCATCATCATTCTTAGGTCATTAACTCATGAAATACAGCATTTTCCAACTGCTTAATAATACTGTTTTTCCAAATGTTTTTTAGGATGCGACTCTGTACAAGTGTCACCGAAAGTGAAGTCGCACGAGCCAAAAATCTTCTGAAAACAAACATGTTGTTGCAGCTTGATGGTAAAAATATAAGACATAGCTTCTATTTTCATATGGTTGATCTATATTCCAATACTTAATTTTTCCTTCTCTTTAAACAGGTTCAACTCCAATTTGTGAGGATATTGGTAGGCAAATGTTATGCTATAATAGAAGGATTCCCATCCCTGAGCTTGAAGCAAGAATTGATGTAAGTAGTCCTGAGTTACTGCTGGGTCATGTGTAAAAAGATCCTTGTTACAAAAGCTGAGAATATGTATCTTTCATCTTGCTTTAGTTTTAAAAAGTTCCAGGTATAGACGTTGTCTTTACTACAAAAAGCTGAATGACAGTATCTTCCATATTTCAGGCTGTGAATGCTGAGACAATTCGAGAAGTATGTACCAAATATATTTATAATAGGAGTCCAGCTATTGCTGCTGTTGGTAAGCCTGGCTTCTTTTCTTCTATGCAAACAGTTGGCCAAGTACTTTTAATTAACTGTCTTCTTTTTAATCCTTAGGTCCCATTGAGCAACTACCAGATTTTAAACAGATTTGCAGTAACATGTGTTGGCTTCGTGATTAAAATGCTCGTTATCAAGGTTGTTTGAACACATGTATTTATAAAACAGATCTAGAAAAAAATAAACATGAACATGTATATACATTTGAATGAAAACATGTATATACATTTGGAAATTTGAATGAAATACTGTATCATACTTTCAAAGGATAAAAAGACTACCCCTCTGAAGGTTGTTTTGTATTAATGGTCAATCTTTGTTCTCTGAGAAATTATACTGGAAGCAGCATACTTTCAAATTACCACCATAAGTATAATTTTAAGAATGAAAATGTTTACAGTATTTTCAGTTTTATTATAAAAATGCACATACAACAAAGATTGTCATCAAGTCACTTCTTGGCTCTACTTGCATTCAGCACTTGTTCTTGAGCAGCTTTCTTGGCTTTTACCATCTCGACAAGTTCCTAGGGAGAAAGGAAGTTGTCAGAATTTTAAAACAGACATTTTAATCTAGTGTTTGGTATAAAGAATTCAAATAACTAAGACAGTACGAAGTATACCGATTTCACTACCTGCCAAGGCCTAGAAAGTCTCTAAGGTTGCTCATTTATTCCTAATAATATTGGCCCCATAACTACTGGTATTGAAATAAGCACTATATTATTAACCACTTAATAGACAAAATGTGAGCTTATATAATCCACGTTAAATTTAAAATACAACAATCTATAAACTCTTAAGTCTGCAACCTTGTATCGTTTCATGCAGTCCTTCTTTGTCCTGCCAGGCACCGCTTCTGCTATTTTTTCCCATCTTTCAGGTGTATTTACTGGGTACGTTTTCAACGCTTGTTCCAAAAGCTTCTGTTCTTCTGTTGTCCAAGGGGTGAAGTCCGTATATGGACCTGTTTAAGAAAAATTTTTATTTGAAAACTGTCTTGTTCAGAACATGTTCCCAGACAAGTCTTGTGGTCCACAAGTGTCTGCTAAGTGCCCATTTCAATCTGGGATGTCATTTTGAAATAAACTTGTAGAGATGAGAGATACATATATCCCTCTGAGTGTTAGTAAGAGAAAAAACTTTAAGATGACTCACACCCCAGAAAATAAAATCTCAAAGGCTTTTTAAAATACAAGAGTAAAGATCTGCCTGGTACTGTTTATCTCTTACAAATCAATGTAATATACCCACTAGACTGGAAAAAAGCCATATTTAAATTTATAGTACTGTTGGACTCTTGGGCTCAAAAACACAACCACAATTCATGGAGAGTTCTGATAAATCTACTTCCTTACAGGATAGGTAAAAGAGCTTCCTCACAGTTAAACTTTTGCTGGATAGAAACCCTGGAAACCATTTTTGTTTTACACTGAAGGAAACAAACCTAGCAAAATTAAGCCAAGTGCCCAAGGTACCAGTGCCGAAGAGGCAAGCTGAGATTAGACTGTGTTATAGTGCGGTGTTCTCTTCACCACATCTGCTAAAATCTTGGGAGCCAATGCTGAACACTTCCAATAACTGCTATTGTGGTTCTTCAACTAAACCTTTAATATTTCAGAAAACATCTAAGATGTGTGTCAGAAACAAATGTATTTCTTAAGGATGTTAAGTATTACACAGTCCACTAGTGTAGGTAAAAGGAGAATGTTAAGTGGTAGAGAGCTGATTTGGTTAAGTCAATGGACTTCTGGCAATTTAGTTATTTCAGACTATGCAGTGACAACACAGACCTAATATTACCAGTAGCCTGACTACTACTTGAAACTGCGTCCTGTGAGATCTGTCACAAAGTTAAGCCTAGAAACCACAGTTCCTTCCCAATTAAAGAAGGAAAAAAACAAACAAAACCCCACCACCTATTCAAAACAAAGCAGAGAATTTGTATAATATTTGAAGGTACCTAAGGTGCATAAGCAGCTTTTTTGAAGGTAACTTTTAAGTTCTAGGAAGTCTTTTGTTGAATTTCCTTGTATTGGTTTAAAGCCCTAAATACTATAGATTTTATATCCTCTCTTGGAAAAAAGATGGAAGTGACATGGTAGTATTTCCTGCTGTTTTCCAGTTACTTCACAGTACCAAAATAAATTAAATGTACTGTTGCAAAATTCCTATGAGAAATCACTATTCAAAAAATGGTGCCGGGTTTAATGGTACAACTGAAGAGGAAGGAGCCTTCCCATTTCCATAAAAGAGGCAAAGATGCTAAAAGACAAAGGACTACTGTCAGTCACTCTTGCCTTCACAGGGTCACCTCTCCTCACAGCAGACTGGACAAGTATCAGGGCCTACCTCCCTCCAACATGGAAACAAGTGCCCTAAGAGCTGAGACTAGTGTGCTAATACCTGTTGTATGGTATTTTGTGGAGATAAAGGCACAGGAGAATAAACCCCTTTAGAAGTGTCCTTCAGGTGTTCTGAAACCCTGCCTTGTTACTTACCTTTATTAAAAGAACTGAAATAATGCCTAACTCAGCCAAACAAGTCACCCCTGATTTTTGCAAACAGTGATCTTCCTTCCCTATATAGCACTAAGTCTCATATCTTTAAGTTGAAATTTTAGGATAATAAACAAGATTAAGAATATAGGTAAAACTGGGACTCTTAGAAGAAAGAAACAGCTTATCATGTATAGTCAAGTCTATTAATCCAAAAGCATCTTTCTGCGATTAGTTTAAGAAAGGATTGGTGGCTCACAGAACATCAAGTGAAAGAACTTCTTTCACATAAACTGCTTTCAAACTCATAGCAAGAAAAAAATTTTTATCACTTCCCCAGACACAAAGACACACATGAACAAGTTTCATTACAGTATACCCACCTATATAATGGGTGTCACGCTCACTAATTTTCTATTCAAGACACACTAAATTGACTTCATGACCCAGTGATGGGTCATGATTTGTAACATGAAAAGCACTGGTCTAGGGTAATCAAATTAGAACACCCAAGATAATATCAAACCCTAACAGGTTTTTTTGGTTTTTTTTTTGTTTGTTTGTTTTGAGAGGCTTACTATGTTTCCCAGGCTGGTTTTGAACCCTAACAATTTTTAACTATATTTTGAAATAATTTTAGAGGCGTAGAAAGAATTGTATACTCTGCCTATATTCCCCAAATGTGAACATTTTCATGTTTCTCTATATGTACAGACATACTTTGCTCTGAACCGTAAGTTACAGACATGATGCCTCTTTATTCCTAAACACTTTGTGTGTTTTTCCTTAAACATAAGGACATTTTCTTACATAATTACAGTACATTTCTCAAAATCGAGCAATTATCCCGATAAAATACTATTCTTTTGTCCCAATAATATCCTCTAACACTGATTTGTAAAACCTGGTAAGCAAAACAAACAGCCCCCTTCTCTAATGGCATCTGAAATGGAAGAACTGCAGTTCTCCATTTTTAATGGTGAGGTGAAGTAAATCTTTGCCCTGGAAATGTTTGCTTACAGCTTCCAGTCTGCTAAACATTTTATTTCCCTATCATTCTGAACGTAGACCCTAAGTCTTGTATATCCAAGCAGCACAGATACATGGCTAGCATTTTCTACTTTTAGAAAAGCAAAATTTACCTTCAAATCGTTCTGAAGGTGCTGCGTTGTCTGCTTGAGGTACCACTCCATGTTCTTTTTTAAACTTATCAAATGCCTTTTTATTTATGTCATCTTTTTGATGAGGGTCTGAGAAATGAAAAACTTTTAATACTTAACAGATCATCTCATTTAATCTTTCATTAAATTGCATAAGTTATTTTAAAAATAGGTGTTTAAAGTAACAAATGGACTTCTCAAAACTCACCAAGTTTTTGGAGACTCTTTGCTTTGCCAATAACATCTTTGGCAGTTCTTTTGACTCCAGAGGAAGAATGTATGTTCATGTAATTAGCAATAACTTCCCATCTGATAGGATATATTATACCAATAATATAATTTAATAGTATTAAGGAAAAACAAAACAACAAATACCATTAGATTTTTACTGCAGAAAAGTTATAGTATAGAATGAGCTCAAATTGGTAGTCTAATGATGCTGCTACTATAAATTCCTGTTGCCTGGATTAGGGTTTTTGCTTTTCATATGTTTAAATCAACTATATAATCTTGGTTTTAAGTCCATACATCTTACATATTCTGTGTACAAATCAACATAAATAAAACCACTTATTTGTGTATACTGCCAGTTTAACACATTTCTTCAGAAGATCAATCATTCTGAAAACAGCCTCAGTTTCATCTGTAGAATTAGGGATGCTGGGTCCTTAGGGCTTTCTTGGAGTTAAGCTCCAGCTTGAGGTGGGAAGAAACAAGCAGCAAGACTGTAAAAGAAAAACTACAGAAAACCTAATCCCCAGCACAAGCCATGACAGAGTAGGCCAACATAAGCCAAGATTTGTCTCATGATCCTCAATTTCCTAAGAAACTGAAGCATTTTGTCATATGTGTATGTGCATGTGTACTGGTGTAATGGGTAAGACTGACAGCTTCAAAATGTACCTTTTCACACTTTTCTGCTGTGGCACAGAATTTATCTCTGCAAGTTTCTGTGACAACAAGTGCTGCTATTTGGAGTCTGTCTACATTATCTCCAGGCTCCAGTGTGAGTTGAAGAAAAGTTTCATTAAAACCAGTACCTTGAATTTGTTCCAGCAGGGAACAGATTCACAGCTTTAATTAGTAATTGTAGATCATCTTCTGACCAATTTTTACTTCCATTTCCACCTCCACCAGTTGATTTTTCTGTGTTCTTAGATGCTTGTCGCATACGAGCCTCAGCTGCTTCTTTCTCTTTTCTGATTTGCTCATTTATTTCTTCTATCTGCACAAATATCGTAAGTCAGGGACTTAAAAGTATATTGCTATTCTACACTCTCTTCCTGGCTAGGGCTTTGTGATCCTCAACTCTCAATGTCATTCTCACTCTGACCCCATACTCCTCTCCAAGGCCAACCCAAAAACAAGCACCAGCTTTTCATTCTCGCTTTTCCTGCTCTGGCTTCCAGTCTGCATAGGTCTGCCTGAGGGACCAAGAACTGCCCACAGCCTGCCTGATCTTCCCAATACTCACGTCACGTGTCTTCCATTAGCCTTGGACACTAATTGACAAGTCTGTGGTTCACTGAGTTATTCATCCACAAGGCCATTTCAAACCTCTCTCTAAACTCATATTCACCCTTTCTGCAGACAATCTCATTTATTCTCTACAAAAGGTAAAAGCATAGCAAAATGGCCTGTTTTATTTTGAAGTTGTACCATTTACATTATTCCTTCTAGTCTACCTTCAAACATGGACAAGTAAAAAAAGAAAACCTTTATTTGCCTTGTTGCTTCTGTCAGCTGCTATCTTAGAGTCATCTTTGGCTTATTTCTCCCCTTCAATTCCTTAGAATCAGTAAAGTCCCAATAATGCTAACTTTGAAAAGTTTTTTGATTTCCATCATTGCATTCATAGTGTAGGTTCTTTTTCTTTTTTTTTTTTTTTTTTGAGATGGAGTCTCACTCTGTCGCCCAGGCTGGAGTGCAGTGGCGTGATATTGGCTCACTGCAACCTCCGCCTCCCAGGTTCAAGTGATTCTCCTGCTTCAGCCTCCCAAGTAGGTGGGATTACAGGTGCCTGCCACCATGCCCAACTAATTTTTCTATTTTTAGTAGAGATGGGGTTTCCCCATGTTGGCCAGGCTATGCTTGAACTCCTGACCTCAGGGGATCTGCCTGCCTTGGCCTCCCAAAGTGCTAGGATTACAGGCATGAGCTACCATGCCCAGCTCATAGTGCAGGTTCTTAAAGTAAGATTCTTACAACTAATCACATCTATCTGATGCACCTTATCCACAAACGTCAGATTAGTAGTACAATGTTGAACCTACTGTTAATCAAAGATTTGCAGTAATGGAAACTAGTCAACAAGGTATTAAAAACCTGATAATTGGTTCTACTTTTCCTAACTGATTTTGTTTCCCCCTCCTTTTCCCCACAATGTTCTACTCTTTTTTTTTTTTTTTGTCTGTCTTTTGAGACAAAGTCTCGCTCTGTTGCCCATGCTGGAGTGCACCAATGTGATCATAGCTCACTGGAGCTGTGGCCTCCCAGGCTCAGGTAATCCTCTAAGCTGAGCCTCCTGAGAAGCTGGGACATGACACCATGCCAGTTAATTTTTGTATTTTAGGTAGAGATTTTGTTCATGTTGCCCAGGCTGAACCATACTTTATACTTCTATTTCTATTTTATAGTTTGTAGTATTCTTCTGAACTTCATTTTAACTCCATCCTTCCTTTCAGGCTGGTTCAAACTCTACACCGAGCCTTCCCTGGCCACTAAAACTTGTGGCCCTTCCTATCCTACACAGCATTTACTATGGGCTCTCCATCTTTTGGTCCTTAAGGTTCTTCTCAGCCTAAGTCCTTTGTGGTGCAATAGCATTAGGCATTTCTCCAAAAGAACCTAGGCATAGTGTTATATATAGTAGGTACTAATACTTGTTGAACTGAATTGAATTTCTGGGCCTGTTTTCTTATCTGTAAAATAAAAGGTATAGACTAGACAGAACAAAGATCTCTTCTGGTTCTAAATGTTACTACCCTATGAAAACACTCAAGGAATAATCAAAACAATGATTTTCTTCTAATGATGATTTTGCAAAAGCTATGATTGTGATAGATACCACAATTCAAACACTAAGCATGGTAAAAACTATACACATTAAATCCAACTTAAATCAACAACAGCACTTACTACATAAACAAAACACAGGCTGGGTGTGGTGGCTCATGCCTATAATCCTTTGGGAGGCCGATGTGGATGAATCACCTGAGGTCAGGAGGTCGAGACCAGCCTGGCCAACACAGCAAAACCCTGTCTCTAGTAAAAATACAAAAATCAGCTGGGCATGGTGGCACACACCTGTAACCCCAGCTGCACTCCAACCTGGATGACAGAGACCCCCGTCTCAAAAACAAAAAACAGGCTGGGCGTGGTGGCTCACACCTGTAATCCCAGCACTTTGAGAGGCTGACACAGGCGGATCATGAGGTCAAGAATTCAAGACCAGCCTGACCAACATGGTGAAACCTCGTCTCTACTAAAAATACAAAAATTAGCCGGGTGTGGTGGTGTGCGCCTGTAATCCCAGCTCCTTGGGAGGCTGAGGCAGGAGAATCACTTGAACCCAGGAAGCAGAGGTTGTAGTGAGCTGAGATTGTGCCACTGCACTCCAGCCTGGGCGACACACCGAGACTCCATCTCAAAGCAAAAAAGAAACACACAAAACAACAACAAACAACAACAACAAAAAAACAGAAACACAGAGAAATCAGATACTGTTTGTACTTGGTGACTTACATATTAGGTAAAAAAACAGGTAAAAGCAGAATTAAATGCTACATATAGGTAGGAGTGATGTGTTCTTCTATTACCTGTTTTTCCAAAGCAGCCTTTCCTACTTCTTTTGTGCAAGATGTGAGTGTTTCATTCAAGCACTGTAAGCTAAAGAAAAAAAAAAAAGAAGAAATGAAACTTCATCCTAAGCTCAAGTGAAGACTTCAATAGCAGTTCCGTAGGTATACCTTGCCAGTTCAAGCCGATCACAAAGTTTTTCCACTTCTTCCATCATTTTAACCCGCTCTGCCTCATTATCAGAAAAATGATTCCAGGTCTAAAAGCACAAATACAAAAATTATCTTATATCTACTGACACTCAAAAATACATCCATCAACATAATTACAAAGCATGAGCTCTCAGGAGTTCCTGATGTGAACATACATAATGGCCTTCTGCCCATCCCCAGGTGTACTTCCACGGTACCTCCCAGGGCTCTCCCTGATCACCTAGCAATAAAAGGCATTATATACCAAGCTGGAGGTACATACTAAGGAGAAGCAAAACAGAAAAAAGAATGCCTAGGGATGTTATCAAAAGTCAGAATGATTCATTAGAGAATCACTTAAGGATCAAGAAATTCTGTAAGATGACTCAAAATTGGCAGCCTGTAGCAATGTGTGCTGAACTGCAAAATCTACTGGAAATTTTAAATGTGAAATTAAAAAGATGATATAGTATGCTAAGGAACAAGAGGCATTAGCAAAAATTTCAATTAACTAAAGACTATGCTCGGAATGGAACAGCATGATGCACAAGAAGTAACTAGCAAGTACTTGCCATGCTTTAAGCTGCTGTTGAGACTTATGTCTCCCATTCCTCACTTCTCCTTGCTTCCTTAATCCATGCAATCTGCCTCTCACTAAGGTTCCAGTGCTTCTATTACTATTCAGTCTTCCCTAGGCTTCCAAAAGCACTACTGATTTTCTTCCTACCTGCCTGGTCACTCCTTCTCAGGCTTCTTTTCCTCTATCAGTACCTTATGTACTGGTGTTTTGCCAGAGTCCCAGCCTCCACTCTCCTCATTCTATACCCTCTCCCAGGGTGATCTTGTATATCTGCAGAGTTTCTAGTGCTATCAAGATGTGGAAGAGTCTGTGATAATCCTGTTCTTGAACTTACACACTCAATCATGTGCCGAGTTATCTCCATTTGAGTGTCCCAACAAGCTCAACACACCCTAAACTGAAATCATTTTTGCCAAGTCTTTTCCTCCTCCTTTGTTTTCTACTTCCCTGAATGCTACTAGCATCATCCATCCAGTATTCCATGCAATAAACCAAGGCATATAAAGATCTCACTCCTCCTGTTACCTGCAACATACAATCAATCCCAACAGGCAATAGCCTAATCTACTTCCTGAATCTCTCTCCATTTCATCTACCTTTTTCCATCCCTACCATCTCTGAGTTCAGGCCACAATACTCTCTCACCTGGATTGTGGCAAAAGACTCCTAAATTAGTCTCTCTGCGTCTAGTCTTCTCAGCACCCTGACCAAAACCAACTCAGGATCAGATTAAGCTCTTTAGCAAGACGTATAAAGCCCTTTAAGACTGGGCTCCTCCTTACCTCCTCAGGTGCCCCTGGTTCATTAAATCTCATTTCTCTGGATCTCTGCATTCTCAATACTCCATCTGTCTTATCCTTAATCCTGTGTACATACTGCTTCACCTGGCTAAATCCTACTAGATGCAGAATGCCTTCCTTGACTACCTTTTTGGTACTTTCTCATCCTAATACCTACCTTGAAGTGTTGCAATAGCTTGTTTACTTTTCATCACTAATTAGTAGACTCCTTGAAAGAACTGTGCAATCATTACATTCACATCAATTACAACTGCTTGGTACATAGTAAACGCTCATCAGATATGGATTTACGATAATCTGATGAGCATTTACTCTGAATGAATAAATTACATGAGAAAGGAGCAAGAAAACAAAGTTACCAAATGTCAGAACTTTTACTCTTATTTATACATAATCTCTAAGAACTATTCAAGCTTTATTTCCTAATTGGCCTTTTTAAGGTTCTTAGTGAGTTCTCATTATATGCTGAATGTGCCAAGCACTACATGTGAATTATCTCATTTAATCTTCACAACTCTGTGACTAGGTATCATTTCAACTATAGTAGAGGTGAGGAAAGTGAGGCACAAAAGTGTTGAGGTAATCTCCTGAGGGTCCCACAGCTAGTAAGAGGTAAGCAGAGAATAGCCTCAAACCCAGGTGGCTTGCCCTGAGCCCATGCTCTTTACCACTTTGATACACTGCATCCTTCTGAAAACAATCTTCTATACAGTGGAATCTGAGAAAAATATATGTTTTCAAATTTGGATTTTCTTTTTCCTTATTAAAATGCCTAAAGAAACAACAAGTGCTTGTATTTTTATTAAGCCTCTTTCAATGTCAGCTGATGAGGCAGGTTAATTTCAATTGTATTATTATCTGAAGATTTAGGATAACATATATTAGACCATACATGTCTACAGACTTCTAGATAGTCACATAAAAGATAATTTTTCTATACATATTACGTATTTACATACTTGCTAGATTCAATTACAATGGACAATGGTATAGTACACAATATTCTTTGTGTGGCAATCTCTATTGGAATTCCACCAATTTACTCATTCAATGTTGTTTAGTAAGGAACAGTACTGTCTTGTGACTTTACTAGCTTAAAATATAAGAATTAGCTCTTGGTCAAAATTATACTTCAAAACTTGGGGGTTTTTGGTAAATATTTTCTAGTGGAAACTGTATTTGAATGAAAACTGCCAGTACTCACTCGAATGACACCATTTTAGATAAAACTGAAAGCTTTTAGAACTTTAAAAACAAGTTAAAACTTCTAAAAAACCTTTCTAAGATAAACATTAATTTTACACCAATAGGAAGCAACAAACTAAAACCAAATTGTGGCACCTTCTCAGAAAAATGATCTGGTTTCTCCAACAAACCAGTGGCAATGGTGTGAGGTGGGGAGAAGTGGTGATACAGCGGTGTTACAGAACTAGAGGGTCTTAAGAACAACCAGGAGACACAACAACTGAAGTATTTGTATTGTATTGACCTTACTTGGGTCCTAATTTGAATACACCAACTATAAAAAGACATTGCTGAGGCTGGGTGCGGTGGATCATGCCTATAATCCCAGCACTTTGGGAGGCCGAGGTGGGTGGATCATGGGGTCAGGAGTTTTACACCAGCCTGGCCAATACGGTGAAACCCTGTCTTGACTGAAAATACAAAAATTGGCCGGGCATGGTGGCAGGTGCCTGTAGTCTCAGCTACTCAGGAGGCTGAGGCAGAAGAATCGCTTGAACCCGGGAGGCGGAGCTTGCAGTGACCCGAGCTCACGCTACTGCACTCCAGCCTGGGTGACAGAGCGAGACTCCATCTCCAAAAAAAAAAAAAAAAAAAGACATGGCTGAGATAACTGAAGATATGAATATAGACACAGTTTCAGAATATATATATATATATATTTTTTTTTTTGAGACAGAGTCATGAGCCACCACGACCAGACTCGTTTAGTTATAATTGTATAGTAAAGAAAAGAAATACATTTATGCTTGGATAAGTGCAGTGGCTCATGCCTATAATCCTAGCATTTTGGGAGTCCAAGGTGGGTGGATCACTTGAGGCCAAAAGTTCGAGACCAGCCTGGCCAACATGACGAAACCCCTCTCTACTAAAAATACAAAAATTAGCTAGGAGTAGTGCTGTGCACCTGTAATCCCAGCTACTTGGGTGGCCAAGGCATGAGAATGGCTTGAACTGGGGAGGTGGAGGTTGCAGTGAGCCGAGATGGCACCACTGCACTCCAGCCTGGGTGACTGAGTGAGACCCCGCCTCAACAACAACAACAACAACAACTTAATTAAAAATTGTTCTTTTGGCTGGGCGCGGGTGGCTCTAGCCTGTAATCCCAACACTTTGGGAGGCTGAGATGGGTGGATCATGAGGTTAGGAGTTCAAGACCAGCCTGGCCAACACAGTGAAACCCCGTCTCAACTAAAAATACAAAAAGGTAGCTGGGCATGGTGGCAGGTGCCTGTAATCCCATCTACTCAGGTGGCTGAGGCAGGAGAGTTGCTTGAACCCAGGAGGCGGAGGCTGCAGTGAGCCGAAATCGTGCCATTGCACTCCAGCCAGGTGACAGTGCGAGACGCCATCTCAAATAAATAAATAAAAATAATTTTTTTTTTTTCCAAGAAATATTTTGGTCAGGCGCAGTGGCTCATGCCTGTAGTCCCAGCACTTTGGGAGGCTGAGGTGGGGAGATCACTTGAGGTCAGCAGTACGAGACCAGCTTGGCCAACATGGCAAAACTCTTGTCTCTACTAAAAATACAAAAAATTGGCCGGGTGTGGTGGCACGCGCCTGTGATCCCAGATACTTGGAAGCTGAGGTGGGAGAATTGCTGGAACCTCGGAAGGGGCGGTTGCAGTGAGCCAAGATCACGCCACTGCACTCCAGTCTGGGCAACAGAGTAAGACTCCGTCTAAAAAAGAAAAAGAGAACTATTTTTTGCTTAATCAGCAACTTGATTTACTTGTGCCTAGTGTTCGTTCAGTCTGACATACCTTGCATGAGTTTCGAAGTTTTTGCCTTTCCTTCTTAATGGCTTTTTTCTGGAGATCTTTTTCCTTCTTTGCCAACAATGCTTGCTGTCTAACTTCTTCCTCTTCTTTCTCCTTAGCTAACCGAGCAGCTTCTAATTCAGCTTGCCTTTGCTTTAAAAAAAGGGAGTAAAATCATTTTAATAAAGTAAAATTCCTAAATACTTTATATGTTTTAAAATTTAAACTTCTAATAAATTATATTAGGAAAAAAGGCAACATAAACTTATTGAAAACTGAAGGATGAACTGGGAAAGGCAGCTGGTAAAGATCTATAGACATTTATTAGAAAATGTAAAATTGACATTAGAAATAAACATAATATTAAAGGAACTTATGACACCATTTTTTTGCTCAATAAAAACTTGCTGGTATGGAAGATCTCTCTCAATTATACCAACTTGTCATGATTAATTCACAGTAGCACCCAATTCTCTGCTTTCAAATTATAGTTTTTTTAAAAAATAGATGTGAAGAATAAAGATATATTTTTAAAATTTTTTATTATACTTTAAGTTCTAGGGTACATGTGCACAACATGCAGGTTTGTTACATATGTATACATGTGCCATGTTGGTGTGCTGCACCCATTAACTCGTCATTTACATTAGGTATATCTCCTAATGCTATCCCTTCCCCCTCCACCCACCCGACAGGCCCTGGTGTGTGATGTTCCCCTTCCTGTGTCCAAGTGTTCTCATTGTTCAATTCCCACCTATAGGTGAGAACATGCGGTGTTTGGTTTTCTGTTCTTGCGATAGTTTGCTGACAATGATGGTTTCCAGCTGCATCCATGTCCCTACAAAGGACATGAACTCATCCTTTTTTATGGCTGCATAGTATTCCATGGTGTATATGTGCCACATTTTCTTAATCCAGTCTGTCATTGATGGACATTTGAGTTGGTTCCAAGTCTTTGCTATTGTGAATAGTGCCGCAATAAACATAAGTGTGCATGTGTCTTTATAGCAGCATGATTTATAATCTAAAGATTTCATAAACATTTAAAGTCCACCTTCATTAAATGTTGTCTTACTTTTTCTTTAGCTTCTTGCTCCTTCCGTTTAGCTTCAGCTTTTGCTTTCTTTTCTGCTTCTTTCTTGGCTTTCTCTTCTTCCTTGAACTTTTTTATCCTTGGATCACAGCTATATGCATTGTCTACCAAAAGAAAAAGTTGATCTCATTTTGAATTTCTAACATTTAGGGGACTTAAAAAAAAAATCAATTATACTTACCAACTAATGTTCTTATTCTGTTCATTTCTTCTTTTTTTCTTTGTGCTCTTGTTGCTCTGTTCTGCTTTTCAATCCATCTCCTCTCATCACGACTATAAAACAAAATATTGGAAACAAACTACTGCTTATAGATACTGTGACTGGAAAATGTAATGTTCTATAAAATATTAATATGCAAATAACATCCTAGAAGGTTAAAATGCTGCGTCATTATTAACATTAAACAATGACTTTTTCTTTTTTGAGAGGCACTTTTGC
Organism: Colobus angolensis palliatus; assembly: GCF_000951035.1. Taxonomy (NCBI): domain Eukaryota; kingdom Metazoa; phylum Chordata; class Mammalia; order Primates; family Cercopithecidae; genus Colobus; species Colobus angolensis. The sequence continues at coordinate 10,776,834 of NW_012121154.1, forward strand.
TCTTATCCCCCAGGCTGGAGTGCAATGGCATGATTTCGGCTCACTGCAACCTCCGCCTCCCGGGTTCAACTGAGTCTCCTGCCTTAGCCTCCAGAGTAGTTGGAATTACAGGTGCCTGTCACCACGCCTGGCTAATTTTTGTACTTTTAGTAGAGAGAGGGTTTCGCCATGTTGGCCAGGCTGGTCTTGAACTCCTGACCTCAGGTGATCCACCTGCCTCAGCCTCCCAAAGTGCTAGGATTACAGGCATGAGTCAGCAGGCCTGGACTAAACAGTGGTTCTATTTAATATTAATTCTGGTTATTTTTTGGACATTCATGTCAAAAGCATTTCTGCACACATACAAAAAACAAACAAACAAACAAAACCTAATAAAACCTAGGTTAAGCAACCAGAAGAAAAAGATTTTGCCGAACTGCGCTGACGTTATATTGCTTGGCAATTTCTTGAAGCATATCCTAACCAATTATTGATCTGGGCCCACCTTGTTTAACTTGTGAGAAAGGATTTCAAAATATTAAAAAATTGTTTAAAAAAGATGTACAAAGAGAAAAATTTGAAAGAAAATTTATGTGACATAGTTTTACATCATCACAAATACCAGAGAACCAAATAAATACCTTCCATTATTAATGATTTGCATACATACCATTCCGCTTTTTCTTTTTCTTCTTCATCTAAATAAGAAAATTCTCTCCAAGAATCAAAATTATACCTAATATAGACAGAAATAATATACAATCAAGAAAGAACAAATGAAAAAAAATTCCTTTTAATGCAAGTGGATGAATTTGTTTTAATGGATACCTTTCTTCTCTTCTAGTATTAAACTAAGGTCAAGTCTTTCTTCTTTTTTAATGACATTGCATTTGGTATGAAAATCTAAAATGCACGCATCACTCCATAATCAAAACCACACTTCCCTGCTGTCTCGTCTTTGTTAGGTTTTTTGCTTGACCAAGACCTATTTTTAAATTTTCCTTGCCTTTCAGTTTCGCCAGTCTGTCAAGTCTGAAGGTAACCCTAGTAGTGGTTATCTCATATCCAGTTTGTATCCTCTGAAGGTAAAAGCAATTACAACTGATAGAAGCAAATCTTGTTATTTTTGTTCTACATGATTTTGTTTTTGTATTTAGTAGGCATTTGATGAGAAAATGTAGCACACATAAAATGGCCACTATTATGTTTATTAAAAATTAGTGAATTAGTTACAGAGACAAATAGCACTGTCTCCTTCCTCATGAACTCAAGTACTTTTAGTAGTAACTAAATAAAAATGTACTTATTTTTATTCAAATGACTCTGCAATTTTCATGTTATACTACCATCGTGTGCTTGATATCTAGAAATCTCATTAATAGAAAACAGGCTGAAAATCTTAAAAGCCTAAATATCACAAAAGTAACAGAGTGCTTTTGTTCAGTGAAGGTTCTGCAATTTGCCCATCTCAATTAATTTATAAACAATCAAGTACTTATTGAATACTTTTCTTTTTAAAAGATGACAGCATCATACCAACAGTATATTCACTTACCAGAAAGAATAAAATATATCTACATCTTCAAATGATGAATTCATATCACCAAGTTTAGGAACATTTTTTTTATTTGACCATCTGAAATATCAAAGGAAATATTCTTAACATTCTTCAAAAATTATGTACAAAAGTTCAACAAACAACTTAATTTATTAAAAACAATAGCTTTAACTAATCCCTCTGATTTCCCTTCCCTACAAACTCTATAACTCGAAGATGGAGCTGGAAGGTCAGCAGTGGGGTATGAAACAACACAGGCGTGTGAAAAGTGAGGCCAGACAGACAAAGACTGGGGTGAGGAGAGAAACACGGGACAGCCTTCTAATCACAGGTTACCTTCAGTTCTATGAAGTACAATGCCATAGCAGCTGCTAGTCAGGCTAGGAAAAATGGCAGCTAGCTCCTTTTACCAAGCTCCTGTCCCTAAATAGGCAGCACAACAACAATCTGTAGGCCTCGCCCTTTAAAAATGTTAATTTAAATATTCACAGAGGGAAGTAATTTCTACCCCATCACCACCACCACCTTCCCCTTAGAGCCAGATTTCTTGGCTCAGCACTTCATCGATCACTGCTGAAAAGGATCCTGAGGCTGCTACTGATCCATGTTTTCTACTCTGTGAAATCATTACACAGAAAAATATACTACTCCTTTTTACCACCTCAGCACTGTTATAAAACAAATGTGGCCAGGCGCTGTGGCTCACGCCTGTAATCCCAGCACTTTGGGAGGCTGAGGCCAGTGGATCACCTGAGGTCAGGAGTTTGAGACCAGTCTGGCCAATATGGTGAAACTCTGTCTCTACTAAAAATAGACAAATTAGTGGCGGCAGATTCCTATAATCTCAGCTACTTAGGGGGCTGAGGCAGGAGAATTGCTTGAACCTGGGAGGCAGAGGTTGCAGTGAGCCAAGATCGTGCCACTGCACTCCAGCCTTGGCAACAGAGCAAGACCCTGTCTCAAAATAAAGAAAAAAACAAAAACAAAAATAAAAAATAAACGTGAAATCCAAGGGAGATAAGATGGTGAAAATACTAGGCGGCGCCAAACAGCTAACCGAAGTGGTTCTCAAATTTGGCTGCACAGTAGAATCACCTGGGAGCCTTAAAAATCCCCATGGGAATTCAAACCAATAAATCAGAATCTTTCCGGGGGAACACAGGCATCAGGAGTTCTTCCTGTTCTCCAGGTAATTCCAATGTGCAGCTAAGATGTGCTTTAAGGGAACCTGCCAAGGCAGATGGAAAAAAAAGATGTAAAATAATATTGGTACACACTATTTTAAAACAAACTTTAATGAAATAAAATATGTATGCTTTAATCATAAATAATGTTTTGTCAAAGAAGCCTTATGATAATCAGATGATCAAATAAAGAACAAAGGCTTTTCTCAACTGACAATGAGTCAGAGTAGTATACCCATTCATAAAGAGGAAATCAAAGAATGGAAAATTACTGTCACCTAAGTGTAAGAATCACACTATAAAAGTCAGATACTGTTATTTCTCTCAAAGTAAATTTTTTTTTTTTTTTTTTTTTGGATGGAGTCTCACTCAGTCGCCCAGGTTGGAGTGTACTGGTACGATCTCGGCTCACTGCAACCACCGTCTCCTGGGTTCAAGTGAAACACCTGTCTCAGCCTCCCAAGGAGCTGGGATTACAGGCGTACACCTCCACGGCCAGCTAATTTTTGTATTTTAGTCGAGACGGGGGTTTCACCTTGTTGGCCAGGCTGGTCTTGAACTCCTGCTCTCAGGTGATCCGTCTACCTCGGCCTTCCAAAGTGCTGGGATTACACGTGTGAGCCACTGTGCCCAGCCCAAGTAAATTTAAAAGAGAAACCTCCCATAAATTAAACAGAAATTTTACTATGGAAATGTAGAACTTCTGTTCAGAGAGCAATATAAATGAGAACAATAAGTTCACCAGAAGGGCTCAATATTGCAGACAAGGAGGAGGAGGAGGAAGAGACAGTGGAAATAATCTATAAATGAAACTATCATCAGAGGGAAAAAACAGAAACCTGGAAGACTACAAGAAACAAGCCAACAGGGCACTACGATCAAAAGGGATGCCTTAACTCACCTGGAATTCCTTTCAAACACTGGGGAAAACACTTCGAAGAAATTATCCTTTGCTTCACTTTTAGAAGGAACTGAGTTATCAAAAGTAGGATCTACACTGTTAAATGCTCGTCTTTTCACTGGATCAGATAACATTTCATAAGCTGAGAAAAAAATTGTTAAGATCGTATCACCATAACTTTACCTATTTTTTTTTCAAGAAAACAAATATTTCCCTCCTTAAAACATAAAAGTCATTAATTTTCATATTTGAAAATTTTGTTTGCAGGTTGGGGAGGATTTAATTTAGGTAACAACAGCTTTAGCACTACTAGATCTAACTGGACTTAACTCCTTCTTTATTTTTCTAGTAGACAAGTGACAAAACAGTATCACCCACCCTTCAAGAGAACAGATGACTCTGGGGAAAAAGAAATAGCTAGTAAGTTAACTGTTAGATCCCAAGGTTGTAAAAGATCGAAGGATCTTAGGCTTCTGGAGCACTGTGTAAGAGAGCTGGCAAAGAGTAAATTTGAACAGTGTGCATACAACTGTTTAAAAATTAGCATAAAAATGTAAAATCACATTTAAGGAAACATTTAGAAATGGTGGCAACCTATATTAATTTGCTTAGTGATGTGTATGTAAATAGCAATAAGTAACTGTAGGGTCTGTACTAGGATATAATCAACTTCTTGATTTAAACTAGGCTAGCAAAACATCTGAGGAACAGTTTAGTCCCATAAAGCATCTGAAACGAAAAAAAAAAAAATCTTAGTATTCTCATCATTAAATAGAACACTTACATGAATTAACTGTAGGATGAGCTTCTGATAAGAATCACCTGGGGATCCTGTTAAAATGCAGATTTTAATCAGTAGGTTTGGGGCAGGGCCTGAGACTGCATTTCTAATAATCTGCCAGGTGTTGCTGATGCTGCTGGTTGGGGAAACCTCACTTTGTGTAGTGAGGTTCTGGGGTGATGATTAGAAATAACTTGATATAACTGAAATGTTTTAAAATGTCAAAGGATAGTTGAATGAACTACAGTATGCATAAGAAACCCAATCCCAGCAATTAATAAATAACAATTACTATTAGAAATTCCTGACTCTAAAGTATTTTCTTACCTTTAGTTATGCAAGTGAAGTAGTCATTATCTCCTTCTTTTATTGGTTCACCAGCTGCTTTCCGTTTGTCTGGGTGATGTTTTAAAACCATTGCTTTATCTACAAAACCAGTCAGATTGAGATAATTTGTCACTTTAAGCACCAAAACTAAAGATAAAAATGAGCTACATGTAGACCATTTCTAAAATCGTAAGGCTAATATTAGAATCTTTTCTCCCACAGTAAAATATATGATTATTCAATGTGAAAATTATAAACTGATTTATTATTTGTTTCTGACATGGAGTTTTGCTCTTGTTGCCCAGGCTGGAGTGTAATGGCGCGATCTCAGCTCACTGTAACCTCCGCCTCCCGGGTTCAAGCGATTCTCCTGCCTCAGCCTCCCGAGTAGCTGGGGTTACAGGTGCCCCCACCACGCTCAGCTAATTTTTTGTATTTTTAGTAGAAACAAGGTTTCACTATGTTGGCCAGGCCGGTCTTGAACTGCTGACCTCAGGTGATCCACCCACCTCAGCCTCCGAAAGTGCTGGGATTACAGGTGTCAGAAACTGCGCCCGGCTTGAAATAATTATTTTAAGAGCTAGCCAAAGTGCCCCTAGCCAACGACAGTGACTGTTAACATTTTGGTGTATTTCTGCATAGATATTTTTGTTTTCTTAAGCATGTGCTTTTAAAAATTCAGGTGTAGGCTGGGCATGGTGGCTCATGCTTGTAATCCCAGCACTTTGGGAGGCCGAGCTGGGAGGATCACTTGAGGTCAGGAGTTCAAGACCAGCCTGGCTAATATGGCAAAACCTGGTTTCTACTAAAAAAACAAAAACTAGATGGGTGTGGTCCCAGCTACTCCGGTGGCTCAGACATAAGAATCGCTTGAACCCACGAGGTGGAGGTTGCAGTGAGCTGAGATGGCGCCACTGCATTCTAGCCTGGGTGAGTGAGACTCTGTCTCAAAAAGAAGAAGAACAAAAAAATTCAGGTGTAATCATATGTACTAATTTATATTCTGCTTTTTTCAACTTCACATTATAGCATTTGCATTTTCCATGGTTTTTTCCTTGTAAACTCTTCAAATTTTTCTTTCAAATGACTGCTTAATACAGTATTACAAGTAGATTTGTTGTAATTTAGGCATTTCTCTACTGTTGGACACTTGGGCCATTTCCAATTTCGCATTATAATAAATAATGCCAACTTGAGTAATTTTAAATATAAGTATTTTTCCTTATTTAGGATTCTTTCTTAGGATATAATCACAGAAGTGAACTTCATGAATGGAAATGGAACAAGTTATTTTCCAAAAGGCATACTATTTCATACTCCTATGTGAATATTCTTTCACCACAGCCTCAGCCACAGTAGGTATAATTATTTAAAATTTGTGATTATCACTGGTGGTCAACAATTTTTTTGTTTTTCATCCTTTAATGGGAAAAAGGAGGGGCTGTCTCAGTTTTTCTTCTGACTCTGTGTGTCCCTTTACAATAAATAATGGCTAGCTGTTAACATCTACGGAGCAGCTGACATGTGCCAGGCCTGTCTACCAGTTAATATTCTCCATGATCCTATGAAGAAAGTACTATTACTGTCTCCATTTTATAGATGAGGAAAACGAGGCACAGAGATGTTATGTAGCCACTACCACTGCAACTTGCTCAAATTTCCAGCCAAGTTGGGCTCTAATCCAGACAGTGTGACTCCTCAGCCTGTGTTTGAATGCTGCCTCTCCTAATTCACTATGTTTATTGCTAATTTTTTCCCAACTGTTTTGTTAACACTTATGTTTTAAAAAAAAGTAGTCATTTTTATTTACATTTACTGATCATTTCTTTTATAATTTCTTCTAGTACTTATAATAGTTCTAGTTTCATTAATATTTCCTACAGTTAGATTGAAGAAATTTTTAAATCTTTTTGGAATTTTAATATAGCCAAGAAAGTATCTAAACTTGTCATTTTTCAAAATCTTTACTGTGATTTAATAATCCTTCCCTAGTCCACTGATTTGTGATACTATCTTTATAACAGTAAATTTTACAAGGGCTTGTTTTGGTTACTTATTGTTGCCCTGGGGTTATCTTTACAATGACCACAGCTTTGACTACTGTCCAGGGTGGAGTGCAGTGGTGTGATCATGACTCACTGCATGGGCTTCTTCACCTCCTGGGCTCAAGCGCTATCTCAGCCTTCTGAGCAGCATGGGCACGCACCACTATGCCCAGCTAGTTTTTGTATTTTTTGTAGAAATGGGGTTTTGCCATGTTGTCCAGCCTGGTCTTGAACTACAGAGCTCAAGTAATCCACCCACCTCAGCCTTCCAAATGCTGGGATCACAGGCATGAGCCACCATGATTAACTCTTTGTGTATTTCACTACGTTGTGAGTATCCTGTCTCTGAAATGCTTGGGACCAAAAGCGTTTGGGATTTCAAATTTTTTTAGATTTTGGAATATCTGCATTATACTTACTGGGCGAGCATCCATTCCAAATCTGAAAATCGAAAATCCTCCAGTGAGCATTTCCTTTGAAGTGTCATACTGGCACTCACAATTTGGAGCATTTTGGACTTTGGATTTTTGGATTAGGGATGCTCAACTTGTATTTGTTTATTCTTCTTATAAAACCCATTTTGGGATATTGTCTTATTTTCCTGCATCTTCCTTTGTGCTATTCTTTTAAACCTCTGAATTGAATTTCCACCCTATCTTTTTTCCCTCTTTTGAAAAAAGTAACAGAATAGGTTAAAGCAATGAATTTACTTAAAGTACAGCTCTAGCTGCCAGTCCTTAAGTTTTGGTAAAGCAGTAATCTTAATTTTGTGGAAAAAAAGAAATCTATTGCATAATTTTTATTTCTGTCTAGGCTCAAAAGAATATATTTAATTTCCCAAGTGACTGGTATTTTTGGTTTGTTTAATCATATCTATCTGATTCAACTGAGATAAAATTTACATAAAATAAATGCCCAGATTTTAAGAATTCATTAAGTTCAGTGAGTTTTGACAATCATATACACTCATGTAACTGCTACCCAAAAGAAAACACAGGCTATTTCCATCATCCAAAAAGTTCCCTTGTACCCTTTTCCACTGGGCTCCCATCCTCTACCAGCTGAGGCAACCATTTTCTGATGCCTGTCACCACTTTTGTATGTTCTTGAGCTTCAAGTAGATGTAACTTACAGTATGTCTGTGTCTGGCTTCTTTTACTCATGGTTTGAAATTCATCCATGTTTTTCTGTGTATTGGCAATTTGTTCTTTTAAAAATTGCTGATTAGTATTACACTGCACCAAAATATATAGCAGTTTGCTTATCTATTTCCATGTTATTAAACATTTGGGTGATTTCCAGTTTCTGAGGTGCAGTGGCATTATCTCGGCTCACTGCAAGCCCCAACTCCTGGGTTCACGCCATTCTCCTGCCTCAGCCTCGCGAGTAGCTGCGACTACAGGCACCCGCCACTACTCCCAGCTAATATTTTTGTATTTTTAGTAGAGACGGGGTTTCGCCATGTTGGCCAGGCTGGTCTCGAACGCCTGACCTCAGGTGATCCACCCGCCTCAGCCTCCCAAAGTGCTAGGATTACAGGCGTGAGCCAGCACAGCCGGCTCCTACTTCACACTTAATTTATTTTCATTACTGACATTCAAAATATACTCAACAAAAATAACTTTGCTTGTAATATGAAGCAAGCACTCAAAGGCCCTCAAATGGTACCAGACTTACATTTTCATTAGGTTTGTTTGTGCTAATAATTACAGATTTGCAAACAGAAACTCTGCATTTTAACTTTTAGATAGATTTTCAGAAAGCAGGGAGTAGCAACTGTGTTTTATAGTGACAGAGGTGCAAGAATGACAGCTTCTTTCTGAATAAAGACTGATGGAATGTTCCGCAAGGGTGGTAGAGAGTAAGTTATAATTACCCTAATTGTTAACAATCTCTGCACTGGTGCTACAAAACTTTTGGCTAGAGAATATATATTCAAAAGCTGTATTTCTTTTCTTTTCCTTTTTAATGAGACAGAGTCTCACTCTATTGGTCAAGTTGGACTACAGTGGTACAATTTCAGTTCACTGCAACTTCTGCCTCCCAGGTTCAAGCGATTCTCATGTCTCAGCCTCCCAAGTAGTTGGGCTTACACGCATGCACCATCGCATCTGGCTGATTTTTGCATTTTTAGTAGAAATGGGGTTTCACCACGCTGGCCAGGCTGGTATTGAACTCTAGCCTCAAGTAATCCGCCTGCCTTGGCCTTCCAAAGTGTTGGGATTACCGGTGTGAGCTACTGTGCCTGGCTAAAAATCTATTTCTACAAGGCCAATAAAAAGAGTGGATGTAGGACGGGTGCTGTGGCTCATGCCTGTAATCCCAGCAGTCTGAGAGGCCGACGTGGGTGGATCACCTGAGGTCGGGAGTTCGAGACCAGCCTGACCCACATGGTGAAATCCCGTCCCTACAAAAAATACAAAATTAGCCAGGCATGGTGGCACATGCCTGTAATCCCAGCTACTCAGGAGGCTGAGGCAGGAGAATCGCTTCAACCCAGGAGATGGAGGTTGCAGAGAGCCGAGATCGCCCCATTGCACTCCAGCCTGGGCAACAAGTGCGAAATTCTGTCTCAAAAAAAGAGAGTGAATTTAACAGAAGCAAATGCATGTTTCTTTTGCAATTTATTGCACATTTTTAATCTTTTGAGAAACAAAGAATTATTTCACCTTAAAACACAAACTATTTTCACAGTTATATATCAATTCTAATTAACAAATTTATCTGTATTGAGACATATTTGGTCTTTTTATGCTATTCATTTTTTTTTTGGAAACAGAGTCTCACTCTTGTTGCCCAGGCTGGAGTGCGATGGCGCGACCTCAGCTCACTGCAACCTCCACCTCCTGGGTTCAAGCGATTCTCCTGCCTCAGTCTCACAAGTAGCTGGAATTACAGGTGCCTGCCACCATGCCCAGCTAATTTTTTTGTACTTTTAGTAGAGACAGGGTTTCACCACGTTTTCCAGGCTGGTCTCGTATTCCTGACCTCAGGTGATCACCCATCTTGGCCTCCCAAAGTGCTGGGATTATAGCCGTGAGCCACCACGCCCGGCCAACTTTCATATAGTAAAACTTCTTTCATATAGTAAAACTTTACAAACACTTGTACGTGGCAAATGGATTTTTCTGGCATTTATGTATACTGGAATAACTATTCACATGCATTAGCATATGCTTTGCCTAGAATCATGCCAGCCTTTAAACAAATCTGGTTTAAAATAATCCGATAAATTCCTTCACTTTGTTAAAAAATAGTTCCTGTGATTTTCCTAAATGTAATGGATGATTATGAGTTCATCTACTATATTAAGTATTGACTAATAATTTTTAGCATAGGCGTTCTTATTCAGTCACCTTCCTTCAAGTATAATGCCTCCTCTTCTTGACAGGCCCTGACTCCCCTACTCCTTTTCCATGTGGCCACAATCTTACCCTCTCTGACCTCATTACCCATTCTCTAGAGTGGAGAGCAGAACATTCCCATTCTCCTAAGATAGAAAACTGATCACCTTCATCTCTTACCTCTTTCACTAAACTTTATTAGTTGAACTGATCACGTGTATAAGAAATTATGTCCACCGGATTGCAAAGCATAGGACATTTAGGAGCATTAAGGGATGGTGTTTTATAAGGCATATGAAGACTGGGGTCCCAACATTACCCTGTCCCATGCTAAATTTTAACCTTGTCAATGAAAACAACAATAAAACATCAGACAACTTTCTTGGACAGAAGACAGGGTGATATCTATAAAGGTGTGACCTAAGATTACAAAAGAACCTAAAAAAAAAGAAAACAAAGAAAAAGGCAGTATCCACTAAGTACAGCTGGCCATACTTCTAAAGAGAGGCGAAGTATTATTTTTTAAAAGCTTGCCATTGGGAGAATATTCTGTATCCACACACACACCCCCATCCTAATTTCTTATCCCTAATGGGAAAGTCTACATGTAAAATGGATTGCTTTCTTCTGATTCTGAAGGCAAGGGAGACCATGGTTTTTTGCTTGTTATGACAATATAACACATGCTGTTAAATGTAGTTACAGCTGCAGACTATGATACCGTGTATCTTTCAAAAAGCATAGGGTGTTCCTATACCAGATATGTGATTATTTCAAAATAACTAAGTACTTAAAGCATAGGGTGTTCCTATAACAGATATGTGATTATTTCAAAATAACTAAGTACTTACGAGCTGCTTTGATCTGTCTCTGTGTAGCCTTGTATCTCACATGGCCAAGTCCAAGAACTGCATAATGATCTTGGTTCTGATAAAAACACAAAAGGGAGTCAAATTTGAAATGGAGCCAATATATTCCATCCCTTGTGTTCTGGTACCTTAATATAGCATTTCCCAAAGTGACATTTCATCAGGTGTCTGGTAAAAGGTTCTGTATAAAACAGGTTCTATGGTCATGTAAGGTTGAGAAATGTGGATTAGGCTGGGTGCCATGGTTAAAGCCTGTAATCCTAGCACTTTGGGAGGCCCAGGTGGAGGATTGCTTGAGCCCAGGAATATGAGGCCAGCCTGGGCAACAAAGCAAGATTCCTGTCTCCACAAAAAAATTTTTAAAAATTAGCTGGGTGTGGTGGTGTGCACCTGTAGTTCCAGCTACTCAGGAGTCAGAAGTAGGAGGATTGCTTGAATCTGGTAAGTAGAGGCTGCAGTGAGCTGTGATGATGCCACTGCACTCCAGGATAGGTGACAGAGCAAGACCCTGTCTTTTTTTCTTTTTTTTTTTTTTAATGATTTTAAGATTTTACTTTTTTGAGAGAGTCTTGCTCTGTTGCCCAGGCTGGAGTGCAATGGTGCCATTTTGGCTCACTGCAACCTCTGTCTCCCGGGTTCAAGCAATTCTCCTGCCTCAGCCTCCCAAGTTGCCAGGGTTACAGGTGCACACCACCATGCCTGGCTAATTTTTGTATTTTTAGTAGAGTCAGGGTTTCACCTTGTTGGTCAGGCTGGTCTCAAACTCCTGACCTCAGGTGATCTACCTGCCTTGGCCTCCCAAAGGGTCAAGGGATTACAGGTGTGAGCCACCGCACTGGGCCAAGACCCTGTCTTTAAAAAAAAGGCAGGGTGTGCTAGTTCACGCCTATAATCCCAGTGCTTTGGGAGGCTGAGGTGGGCAGATCATGAGGTCAGGAGTTTGAGAAAAGCCTGGCTAACATGGTGAAATCCTGTCTCTACCAAAAATACAAAAAATTAGCCGGGCATGGTGGTGCCCACCTGTAATCCCAGCTACTTGGGACGCTGAGGCAGGAGAATTGCTTGAATCTGGGAGGCGGAGGTTGCAGTGAGCCGATATCATGCCACTGCACTCCACCCTGGGCAACAGAGTGAGACTCTGTATCAAAAAAAAATAAAATATAAATTTAAAAAAGAGTAAATGTGAACTATTATATAGCCTCCTTGATGATTTATAGGCACAAAAGCCTAAGAAAGGCTCTGAGAAGTCCTGTAATTAGATTTAACAAATAAACAGAAACCTGTAAAACCTAGCATTTTCCAAACCTACTTGACCAAAGACCCCTTTTTTCTCTTAGCACCTGTTGATAGCTTATGGTCATCCTATGGCACTTATGGCTACATGTTCTTGTTTTACTTATTGTGTCACTGGAATATAAGCTATGTGGAAGCAGTAATACTGTCTTGTTCAGTACAGTATCCTCAGCACCTAGAACAGTATCTGACATGGTGTTTGATCCCTATTTGATGAATGAAAAGAAACCAAACAAGTGAATGAACCCTGCTACCTTACTCTGATACAATCTACTTCTTTCTATACCAAAGACCTTCTCCCTCTTATAGATCTCGACACACCCCAGTTCTGTCTTTTCCTGACTCTGCCTTCTTCTCAAGTTACTATCTTCTCTCATTTTCTTTACTACCCAGCTTTGAAAGGGTATTTACACTTTGGTCCTACTTCATCACTTCCTAATCACTCCTCATCCACTGTAATCTCTTGCCTTCCCAATCATTTTACTCAACTTGCTTTCAATGAGAGCACTGAAGTAGTTTGTTAAATCCAATGTTTTTTTTTGAGATGGAATTTTGCTCTTGTTGCCCAGGCTGGAGTGCAGTGGCACGATCTCAGCTCACAGCAACCTCCACCTCCCAGGTTCAAGCGATTCTCCTGTTTCAGCCTCCTGAGTAGCTGGGATTACAAGCATGTGTCACCATGTCAGGTACAATGTTTTTTAAAATAATTTTTCATGTTATGTGACTGACCTTTTTCTGAAGCAGTGACACAGGTGACTCTTTTTCCCTTTTTATTTTTTGAGACAGAGTTTCGCTCTTGTTGCCCAGGCTGGAGTGCAATTGTGTGATCTCGGCTCATTGCAACCTCCACCTCCTGGGTTGAAGCAATTCTCCTGCCTCAGCCTCCCAAGTAGCTGGGATTACAGGCATGCGCTGCCATGCCTGGCTAATTTTGTATTTTTAGTAGAGATGGGGTTTCACCACGTTGGTCAGACTGGTCTCGAACTCCTGACCTTGGGTGATCTGCCCAACTCAGTCTCCGAAAGTGCTGGGATTATAGGCGTGAGCCACCGCACCCTGCCTCTTTTTCCCTCTTGCTCCTCCTTTAGTTTCTGGAAGAATACGGTGCCTGATGTTTAGGAAGTCTTTTTTTCAAATAACAAAGTGTCTTTTTCCTTATTTTCTTTCTACTTCTGTTACCCTTCTTAGTATCTTCTGTTGTTTTCCTCCTCTTCCTACCCTGGAAATATCCATGCTCCTCAATGTTCAGTCTCTTTTTTTTTAATGGATGAGGTGGTAGGAGAATCAGCTAACACTTTCTGAGTGCTTACTTTTCTAAGTGTTTTATACATATGCCTTAGCTCATTTAGTCCTCTAAACAACCAATGACATAGGAACTCTTTTTATCCATTATTTGTTTGGCATTTATCATGTGGCAAGTACTAACTTAAGTGCTTTATAAGCATCCTTTTATTAATCCTCAAGATAAACCTCTGAGCTGTTAACAATCTCACTGTAGCAACAAGGGAAATGAAGTACACACGTCTGGGAACTTTCCCAAGGTCCAAGTGCACCAAATGGCAGAACCAGATTTGAATTCAGGCACTCCAATTCCACAGCATACACATTTAGCTACTATACAAGTAGCTACTAAAGCATTATCTATTTGTTTATACTTTTGTCCCTTGCTGATGTCATTCAGTTCCCCACAGCAACTACCACTATGTGCCAAGGACTTCAAAAAGTCTTTGGCTCTGACCTCTTTTTGGAGTCATAGACCAGTTTCTAACCATCTACTAGACAGCTTCACCACTATGGTACCAAACCTCAGTCTTCACATAGCCAAACCTGGACACAAACGGCACCTCCCACAAACATTCTTATCCTCATCCCAGCATTGGTTACTGACCTCACACTGTAGCAGGTCACTCAAGCCCTAATGCTGGGGAGGACCTCTGAATACTTCCCTTTCTCTGGTGCCACACAGCCAGGGTCACCAAAGCCTATCAATTCTACCTCCAAAAAAAGGAAATCTGACCCTTCTTCCTCAAAACTCAGCCACACAGTAAGTTCAAGGATTCAGTCACAGGTCTGCCTTAGTGCACTAGCCCTATAACAGTAAACTATTCACTTCCCCTCCAGTCCCTTGCCCCCTTTCAATCAATTTTTTGTACTGCCAAGGGAATTACTTTTCTAAAATTAGCTAAGAAACTTTTGATGGCATCTTACTGTCCCCAAAATAAATTTTAATTCCTTCCTTAGCATGGTGTAAAAAGGACACAACAGAATTTGGGCTAGAGTCCAAAAGATTTTAAGGACACTAGATTTCTCACCACCATACTGCATGTACCTTATACGACTCATCAATCCCTCGAGAGGCACTACATATTCTTTTACTCCTTTGTTCTTTGTATATCTTACTCCTTTGGCCCAGAATACTTCTCTCATTTCTCTGCTTCACTAACTGCCGCCTGTCCTTTTAAGACCAGTGCAAACATTATCTTTTCTGTGAACTCTTCCTGGATTTCTCCAGCAGAGACAGTATCTCATGGCTAGTGCTAACCCACTGAAGACTTAGTAATAAACAGATGCTAAATTATAGTCATCTTGCTGAACCATCTTAAAACACGGTTTATTAACAGAAAACTCCTAAGAAAATTGTCTATGTCTAACAAAGCATCTGACTGAACAAAATATTCAGATATTAAATACCTTCCAGTCTTTGGGATCAAGTGTTTTCAGCATGGCAAACTCTTCCAACTGCAATTCTTCATCTTCTGATTCCTCAGATAACTCTTTCTTATCCTCCAGTTCCTGAAAAGAGGCAGAAGCATTTCTGTTTCTCCTCTTAACAAAAGCTTCAAACCATCTTCCCACAGGTTCAACTCGACAAAGTGTAGAGGCTGTGATTGAAAGTGTTAAGAGAGGCTTCAATGTATTGCATGGAATAAATCTGTTTCAAGGCAATTAACTTTTTCAGGAAATAAAATCAAAACAGTGATACAAGAATATACTTTTAAAACCACCAACTAAGAAAATAATTGCAGTCATCCAGTTTACATGAGGGTTAACAAGAAATTATCCTTTCCTAATATTAAAGAGTATTTAATCAACCTCTTCCAGTTATCTGACAACATAAAAAAACTCACTAATGTCAACAATAAATCAGTACTTTTCTCAAGATATGAGAGTAAGCTGAGGAACAGGAAGAAATGTTGCAAACTGCTTGACTTTTAGACGAATTATTTTATTTATTTATCTTTTTACTTTTTTTTTTGAGATGGAGTTTTGCTCTTACTGCCCAGGCTGGAGTGCAATGGCGAGATCTCAGCTCCATGCAACCTCCACCTCCTGGGTTCAAGTGATTCTCGTGCCTCAGCCTCCCGAGTAGCTGGGATTACAGGCATGCACCACCATGCCCCGCTAATTTTGTATTTTTAGTAGAGATGGGGTTTCTCCATGTTGGTCAGGCTGGTCTCGAACTCCTGACCTCAGGTGATCCGCCCGCCTCGGCCTCCCAAAGTGTTTGGATTACAGGCGTGAGCCACTGCGCCCAAATAATTTTAATAAAGTAATAAACAGTGATAAATTGTCACGAAGAGCTAGCCTCACCAAAAACAAAAAATCTAAAAACAACTATCTTTTTTTTGAGACGAAGTTTTGCTCTTGTTGCCCAGGCTGGAGTGCAATGGCGCAATCTTGGCTCACTGCAGCGCCTCCCGAGTTCAAGAGATTCTTCTCCCTCAGCCTCCCAAGCTGCTGGGATTATAGGCGCCCGCCACCATGCCCAGCTACTTTTTTGTGTTTTTAGTAGAGACAGGGTTTCGCCATGTTTGCCAGGCTGGTCTCGAACTCCTGACCTCAGGTGATCCACCCACCTCGGCCTCCCAAAGTGCTGGGATTACAGGTGTGAGCTACCGGACACTCTGAGTTTCAGACTAGGTCTGACAGTGGCTATGTGGCCTGAAATGAATCAGGATGTCTTCACCTATAAAATGGGAACAATACCTATTTATCTCATACAGTTCCTAGGAAGCTTGAATGAGACCATAAAAACTCTCTGAAATTAAAAACTTGTAGTAAAGGTATCATCTATTCCTCGGAAGTGGCGGTAAATCACTGTACATGTGTATATTAGCAATTCGAAAAAGGAAAATCCCTGAAAAATTTAGTTTAAGATTTCCTCCACCTTACACAGGAGAGGATTAAAACACCACGGGTGTGTGTGGCTTTTAAGAACACTGCCTTTTAAGCCTTTTCCTCTAGTTGTAAGAGGCACACGGAGACACACAAATGCAACACGTGCCATGGGTAATGTTCAAAATCACATTCAACAAACGCCTATGTACCTGGCTATGGGAATTACTGTAGATGACTGGAACTGGAGACTCTTAAGTTTACAATACTCATGACTGTACTGGGCCATAAATCTAAAACCTACAGCAGCAGGACAAGTTTCACTTGTAATAACTGCCTTTCAAAATCTACGCGGATCTTTTCAGTAGTACAGTCTTTTAACACCGAATATGAGGAGCGGTGTCTGAGTTGTGACACTTAAAAAATAAGGCCGGAACTAACATAGAGAGGGAGAAAGGTGTTTGAGACCGCCAGCAGCAAAGCTTTGTACGACCCCAGGCACGTGGGGTGCTCGCTGCGCGTAGTCTTTCCGCCGTAGGCAAAGAGAGGCTTATGTGAATCTTTCTGGGGTATTGAGGGGTTCGGTCCCGAAATGTTCAGCCCAATCCATGAGTCAGCAGCGGCGAGAGGAGGAAGCAACGGTAGGAGCAAAAGGAAGGCACCCCTCACCCTCCTTCTTTCTAATCTAGGGTAGGATTACTTTACAATACGGAGCAAAAACGCACCCATTACGGCTCCACACGGCCCCGGGGCTAGTCGCCAGGGTCAAGGGTAGAGAGAGCCCAGGGTTGCCAAGGCGGAGGACTGAAGAAGGGGCGGCTGAGGTGGGAAGGAACCGGGGTTGGGTGGACACTTACCAGAGGTCAAAGCGTGGGTGATGGCGGTGCCCCGGCCGTCCGCGGGGCTTGGCAGGAGCAGCATGATGGCGCCGGGTCTAGCCCGGTGGGAGCAGCGGTTCACGTCCCGGGCGGAGGGCGCTTACGGTCCCCCTAGCTCTACGTCTCAGTCCCAGCCTCGCGCCTTGGCTCTACGACGCCCAGGAACCGGCGCATGGAGACGACCAGTAAGCACTTCCGGGATGGATCTTTCGTGGTACGGAGTCCAGTCTGACACCCTCCCACCCCCGCCAACGTGTGCGGCAACCTAGTTCCACACTGACTGAGATCCGGCTGGAGACCAAGTCGCACGAGAGAATGGTTCCTAGGCGCGTCAGTTTTCCTATGAAAACGATTATATTCCACGTCCCTGTGCAATACATAGAACATAACCTTTAAAAGCAGCTCTTTTTATATTATCTTTATTTTTAAGTTCTTACTGCTTGATATATTAATCTGAACCTAATCAGTGATTTTCCCAGGAACGCTACACTTTTAAGTAAAAAATGAAAATAACTGTGTGAACCAGTATCGACGACTAGTATATACATTTGCGGAGAATTACGTACGTATATTTGTGATACATTTGTGTTTAACTTGATGATGATAATAGCAGCTAATATTTGTCGTGCTATTACTAATTTACCTGCATTATATATTTTAATACTCACTTGGAGAAGAAACCTCTCTGGTGTTAGATTGTATTCCAAGGCCAGCAATATTTTACCCTGTTCTAATGGAATGAAGTTTTCATTCAAGATATTCCCAATCAGAGGACTCTGGGACTTGTTTAATGTGTAATAAAATCAATTGTATTCTTACTATAAGCTTCCTTCTAAGACTGTAGTTAAAAGCAAAAACTAGAAAAACAAAAAACTGTGGGTAAAGGCTCACCCCCAACAGAGTATCTGAAACACGTTCAATAAAATAAACTTCATGTGCCATTCTTCAGCAAGGACCACCAGAAATTAGTAAATTAGAAGATAATTTACTATCTTCTAATTTATCTTCTAATTTACTATAAATAAATTTACTATAAATAAATTATCTTCTAATTTACTAATTTCATTATATTTTCACAATTAAACAAGTTTTTAAATATATATATATATATATAGAGAGAGAGAGAGAGAGAAAGAAAGACAGGGTCTCACTATGTTGCCTAAGGTGGTCTTGAACTCCTGGCCTCAAGGGATCGTCCCGCCTCAGTGTCCCAAAACTCTGGGATTAGAGGCGTGAGTCACCGTTCCAGGCCAATTAAATACATTTAATTGACCTGTATATCTGCTGCATTATAAAATTGTCACTTCAAAATTGACATTACAAAAATTGAACTAAGGGAGGCTGAGGTGGGAAGATCGCTGAGACCGGGAGGTGGAGGTTGCACTGAGCCGAGATCTCACCATTGCACTCCAGCCTGGATAACAGTGAGACCCTGTCTTAAAAAAAAAAAAATTGAACTAATCTTCTGCCCCCAAACCTCTTCCTGATCCCTATTAATGCAACCACTGTTAAAACATGCTCCAAGGTGCAAAGTAACCTGACTCCACTTTCGTCATATTAATATATATATATTAGTGAGCCACCGTGCCCGGCCGGGGGTTTTGTTTTTTTAAAAAATTGTTCTAAAATACACATAACATGAAATTTACGATCTTCACCATTTTTAAGTGCACATTATTGTGCAACTACCCTACAGAACTATTTTTATCTTACAAAACTGAAACTCTATACCCATTTAATCTTACAAAACTGAAACTCGGCCGGGCATGGTGGCTCATGCCTGTAATCCCAGCACTTTGGGAGGCCGAGGTGGGCGGATCACCTGAAGTTGGGAGTTCGAGACCAGCCTGACCAACATGGAGAACCCCCTGTCTCTACTAAAAATACAAAATTAGCTGAGCGTGGTGGCGCATGCCTGTAATCCCAGCTACTCGGGAGGCTGAGACAGGAGAATTGCTTGAACCCGAGCCAAGATTTAGCCATTGCACTCCAGCCTGGGCAACAAGAGCAAAATTCCGTCTCGAAGAACAAACAAACAAACAAACAAACAAACCAAACTGAAACTCTATACCAGTGGAGAAAACTCTCCACTGGAAACCATCCTTCTACTTTGTCTTTAGGAATCTGACACCTCTAGGTACTTCATATTTGTGGAATCACATAGTATTTGTCTTTTTTGTGACTGGCTTATTTTCTTAGCATAATGTTCTCAAGGTTCATCTGTGCTGTAGCTTATACTAGAATTCCATTCCTTTTTAAGGCTGAATAATATCTGTGTGTGTGTGTGTGCGCGCGCGCTCATCACGTTTTGTTTGTCCATTCATACGTAGATGGACACTTGGGTTGCTTCCACCTTATGGGTGTCGTGACTGATGCTGCTTATGAACATGGATGCACAAATACTTCTTTGAGATCCTGTTTTCAATTGTTTTGGATACATATCCGGAAGTCGAATTGCCAGATGGCACGGTAATTCTATTTTTAATTTCCCGAGGAATCATCATACTGTTTCCCAGAGCAGTTGCACCATTTTATCATTTTACATTTACATCAACAGTGCACCAGGATTTCATTTTATCCAGCAGCACACGCAAGGGTCTGCTGGAACCAAAGGTCACCCTTTCCGACACTTATTTCCTGTTTTGTTTTTGCTTGTTTTTAATAATAGCTATCTTAATGGATGTGTGGTGGCATCCAACTGTGGTTTTGATTTGCATTTCCTTAACAGTGATGTTGTCCATTTGTATATCTTCTTTGGAGCAATGTTTATTAAGGTTATTTGCTCATTTAAAAAACTAGGTTGTTTTCTTGGGTGGTAGGATAGGAGTTCTTTAAATATTCTGGATATTCACTCTTTACCAGAAATAGATTACCTTCACTATGTTTGTAGATATGGCCACTACTTATTGTGTCTAATATGCCACGCGTTTTACAAACACTGTAGTTTCCTTTTCACAGGTAATCAGTCCAAAAACCAGCATGCCACAGCGTTTCCCCCAGCGCTCTCTCCGGACTCTCTAGCACTGCGTAAAGGGGCCCGCCTGAGCCCAATATACTTCCGGTGGGGAAGGGAAAGGGAAGACACCACCGGAAGAAAGGAAGGTGCTGTGTAATCATTAAGAAGAGGAGGCATTTGGAGCTGCTAAAATGCCAGATTACCTTGGTGCCGATCAGCGGAAGACCAAAGAGGATGAGAAGGACGACAAGCCCATCCGAGGTCAGTTGACATGGGCAGGAGCTCGGAGCTGGGGCGGGACTGGAGCGGAGCTGCCTTGGCACAGGAGAGGAGCTGGATTCCCGCTCATGGCTCTGTGCTCTGGCCCTTTTGTGCCCCTAGTAATTTAGTCTGCGCCGGCCGGATTAACTTGCCTGCTTTCTCAGTCTCCCTTATCCCTACAAGTTCTGTGTTCATCTGCTGATGGACATTTTTATTCATTCTCAACTCTCGGGTCTTGAAGAAGTCGCGCACCCTGGTTGGCCTAACAGGCCTTGAAAAGTTCTGCTTGGCGGTGCTGGGTCACCTGATCCTCTTTCCTCTTCTCCTCCTTCCCCCTGTGACAGCTGGGAGCTATCACTGTGTAGCTATAATTCTGAGACATAATTTTTTTAAAAAAAATTATTTGACCAGATAATACATCCACAGGGTTCACAATTCAAGAGGCAGGAAAGATACATTTGAAAAGCCTCGCATCCTTGGCCCCAGCCACCAACTTCTCCACAGAGGCAACTAATGTTGCCATTTTGCATATCTTTCTAGACATATTCTATACGTATAGAAGCAAGTCCGCTTATATATTCCTTTTTTTTTTTTACAGAAATGTAGCATGCTGTACATACTTCAACATCTCGATTTTAAACAATTTTAATATAAGAGATAATTTCCTATCATGTAGTCACTTTCTCTGCATCTGCATAGTATCCCGTTTTATGGGTATGCAATAATGTATTTATTATTGATGGACATTTAGATTTTTCCTATTTGTTGCTGTTATAAAACAATGAATACCTTTTACCTCGTTGCACTCTGAGAGCAAGATGGGTCACCAGCAGCTGTGCTGGAGCCACCCGCGAAAATTCGGCCAGGGTTCTAGCTCTTGTCGTGTCTGTTCAAACCGGCACGGTCTGATGTGCCTCAATATGTGCCGCCAGTGTTTTCCTCAGTATGCGAAGGATATTGCTTTCATTAAGTTGGACTAAATAATCTTCCTTCAAAGGATTATTGAAGGCATCTACCCAATGAAAAACCATGATAGTTCTTTGTACATAAAATAAACATTTAAAAAAATGAATAATCTTGTTTATGTAACTTTTACCAAGTGCACAAGTGCAAATTGTAGGATAAATTCTAGAAATGGAGTTCAGATTTTGTAAGTGCCAAATTACTCTCCATGGAGATTGTACCAGTTGATACTTTAACTTACAGTGCATGAGATATGCACACCATTTTTGGATATAACTTCTTCCCAGTAGTCCCGTTTGTAATCTAATCTTTATGCTGTTTCTCCTTTTGTTCCTTAAGCTAGTTTTAAATGTTCTTTTGGTATTTCTTGTGTTTCTTCTTTCTTTTCCCTTTCGTAACAACTTCATCTTTTCCTAGCACCCTGTTCCGTTTACACCCTCCCCCAAAAGAAAGCATTTCCTTTCTACCTTCATCTCATTCTGCTGTTTCTTTTAAAAATATTTTAGGACACTGAGAATGTCAGAGATACTCAGTATTTATTGGAAAAGTTAGACACAGAGATTTATCATTTGATCTGTGCACAGTGATCTGTGTGTTTCTCTGGGTTTGTTATTCTGTAAAAATATTAATGCATTTATTCCTTGGATACAGTTATGACTAACATGTATATAGGATCTTGTGCGTTTATTCATACATATCCCCCCGCCTTTTTTTTTTTGAGATGGAGTCTTGCTCTTGTTCCCCAGACTGGAGTGCAGAGGTGTGATCTTAGCTCTGCCACCTGGGTTCAAGTGATTCTCCTGCCTCAGCCTCCCAAGTAGCTGGAATTACAGGCACCCCCACCACACCCAGCTAATTTTTGCATTTTTAGCAGAGATGGGGTTTCACCATGTTGGCCAGGCTGGTCTCGAACTCCTGACCATAGGTGATTGCCCGCCTTGGCCTCCCAAAGTGGGATTACAGGCGTGAGCCATCGCACCTGGTCTGATTAAGTTACTTTCAATTTAAGCTTTCAGATCTCAACTTGGTCCTACTTGCAGTTAAGTTTTTGTGAATCTCCTATTGACTCACTTTGAGTGGTTCTGTCAAAACTTTTACAGGTTTTTCAGGTCCTCAGTTCAGTCTCTTTCTTCATGACTGATGACTTTTTTCTCTCCTGAGAAGATTGAGAATCCACTTAAGAGTTCTCTTAACTTCTTTGACATTTTCCATTTTCTGTTTTAATTCTGCCTTAGAGGAAGTGGTATCACTTTTTGTTATGTGCAACCTTCCCATCTCTGTTTTTGATCTTATGCCTTCCTCCTCTGGAACTTTGTTTCTTCAGTCACTACCTCTTCTATTTGTTGTCTTATGGAATTTTTCCCTTTTGTTCTTGTAAACATGCTAATATCCATTTTATCTTAAAAACATAGTTGAGAAAATCTTCCTGCTCT
The DNA here is from genome assembly GCF_000951035.1 of Colobus angolensis palliatus. Taxonomy (NCBI): domain Eukaryota; kingdom Metazoa; phylum Chordata; class Mammalia; order Primates; family Cercopithecidae; genus Colobus; species Colobus angolensis. Next base: position 10,799,722 of record NW_012121154.1, read on the forward strand.
CTGAAGTTACAAGTCATTTTCTTTTTTTTCTTTCACTGCCTAAAAGTGGCAGAAAGGACAGGCGTGGGAGTTAGAAAGACCTAGGTTTGAATTTTGGCTTTGAGTTTTGTCTAATAAATTCTGTGAAACTGTTGTTCCTATCTGTAATGTAGAAATAATTGTATTTACTTCACAGGTTTATATAGAATTAGATAATATCAATATATATCTCTAATCACGGTGTCTCATACAGTGGTCATCTCAATTTATAGCAGCTATTACTATTTGCCCACAGTACATTTCTTTACTACTTATTTATTTATTTTTAGAGACAGTCTTGCACTGTCGCTCAGGCTGGAGTGCAGTGGCACAATCATAGTTCACTGCAGGCTGGGAATTCCCAGGCTAAAACCATTCTCCTGCCTCAGCCTCCCTAGTAGTTGGGACAATAGGTGTGCACCACCATGCCATGCTAATTTAAACAATTTTTTCTTTTTTTTGTAGAGACAGGGTCTTGTTATGTTGCCTAGGCTGGTTTCAAACTCCTTGGCTCAAGTGATCCTCCCACCTTGGCTACCCAAAATACTGGCATTTCAAGGGTGAGCTACCATGCCAGGCTCTTATTTTATTTTTAAACTTCTTGCACTTTAGTTTCTATCTCTATAAATCTGTTGAAACTGATCAATAGTTTCTTAATTCCTAGATCTCTAGTATTTCTCAATCCCAATCCTTGTGTTTTTGACATTGTTGAGCCTTTGAGCCTATCTTGGTTTCTCTTGCTGAACCTTCCTGTTTATCCTCCTGCTTCTTTTCTTTCCTTCATTCTGTCCTCACGTAGTTTCTCTAAAGTTTTGTTTCTGTTAATTTCATCCATTCTGGTCTTGGACTCTATATGCTTCCTTAGTCAATCTTTTTAACCTCAAGCTAGCATCTGACCTCTAGAGCCAGATTTCTCTCCGCCTTTTAGAATGCTGCATCAGGATATGCTGGCATGTTGGATAGTCTCCACGCCTACTCTCAGGCTCAGTAATATGCTAAGAGCATTCACAAGACTCAGCATGTGGTCATCCTCATGGCTATGATGTGTTTTAGTGAAAGGATACAAAGCAAAATCAGCAAAGAGAAAAGACACATGGGGCCAAATCCAGGAGAAACCAGGCACAAGCTTCCAAGGGTCCTCTTCCAGTGGAGTCACACAGGATGCACTTAATTCCCCCAGCAACAGGTAGTGACAATTTGTGTAAAATGTTGCTAACCAGGGTAGCTTGTTAGAGATTTGGCACCAAGGGTTTTTATTATGGGGTGGTAATGTAGGCATCTCTGTCTAGCACATACCAAATTCCAGACTCCCTGAAGGAGGATAAATGTTCTGCATAAACCCTATAGTTTGTATAAACGTTTTAAGCACAGTGAACCACCTTTTTCAGTTCTGGGAATGGTAGGAACCCTCTGAAATCGTTGTTCTCAGACAAGAGCCAAGAACCAACATTATAAGCAGGCCTTTCAAAGGATAGCAATTATGCATGCTATGTTAACTCTTTTCTGCTCTGGTAACAGTACCACAAACTTAAGAAAATTAAAACTGAACTTCGTATCTCCCTGCCAACCACTTTCTATTGTGACATCTATTGTGCAGTACCTAGGTCCGAAGCCTGGGCATCATGTTTGATCCTCTCCCCTCAGCTTCTCACATTTAGTCATTTGCCATATGCTGTAGATTCTGCCTCTTGAGAGTTTTTTTTTAATCCAACTCTTCCTTTCTCTTTTCATTGCTACCATTTTTATTTAGGTTCTTATGACTTCTGAGTGGCTTCACTCCAATCTGTTCTTCATATCTTGGGTAACTATTTCTTTCTAAGGCACATTTCCTATAATGTCAACTGTAGTGGCCCTGATTACCTCATTCTGGAATTTATGGTCTACCTCACTAGAGCCCCAAACCTCCATCTACTTAATTTCCTATTACTGCCTAATGTGTATACAGTGTTTCAGCTTACCTGGTCTAGCTGCTATTACCTAAGTATGCTTTTTCCTACCTCTACTCATACCTAGTTTAAAAAAAAAAAGGCCTGCCGTTTTTTTCCTTAAAATATGTATGATCGTCTGATTGGTTCTTGTTTTTCATGATAGGTATGTTCTATACAGTTGCTGTGAACCGTGAATTAGGAAGTACTGAACACTTGCTCCTAGGAGAAATATATATATACATCTCACATAGATTATAATCCTTTTTTTTTTTTTTGAGACAAGGTCTCACTTTGTTACCTAGGCAGAAGTGCGGTGGCATGATCTCAGCTTTCTGTAGCTGTCACTTCCTGGGCTCAAGCGATCCTCCTGCCTCAGCCCCCGCAGTAGCTGGGACTACATGTACACACCACCATGCCCAGCTAATTTTTGTATTTTTTGTAGAGACACGGTTTTGCCACGTGGCCCAGGCTGGTCTTGAACGCCTGGACTCAAGCAATCTGTCTGCCTCAGCCTGGGATTACAAGTGTGAGCCACAGCAACTGGCCGATTATAATCTTAAATCCTAAAAACAGCTCATCCTGGTAGATTTTTTTTTTCTTTCTTTCGCAAAAGAGAAAACAAAGTTCAGAAGTGTTAAGTGACTTGGCTGAGGTCACCCCACTAACAGATGCCAGAGCTGGCATTCAAACCCGGTCCACCTGGCCCCAGAGCCTGAACTGCTTGGATTATATTACATTTATATTAGACGGTAGGGTACATCCCCTACCGTCTCTATCTTCTGGTCATCTTTACATGAAAGCTGAAACAAGAAGTTAGAGTGACTTGTTCTTAGTTGTGAACTTAAATTTTTTACCACTCTGTCTATTTGCAAATGACCATGAAAGCACATGAGTATTGATTTGGGGATTACAAATAAATTTGAGCAACTAAGCAAATTCAGGAATGCAGAATTCGTGAATAGAAAAGATTAACTGTAAATCACTTGAAATCCCGGGTAACCACTGTAGAACACCATTTCAGGTTACTCTCCGCATGTGTTTTAAGTGATTTTTATATAAAAACAAAATATATGCACATTATATGCTTTTTTTTAAACCTACGTGATTCACTGAATAGCATTTGTTGGATTGCTTTCTATGTCTGTGTTCTGTTATCATTTTAAATTGCTGCATTGGATCTCCTTTTTCTTTTTGAGACGGAGTGTCTCTTGGTCACCCAGGCTGGAGTGCAGTGATGTGATTTGGGCTCACTGCAACCTCCGCCTCCTGGGTTCAAGCAATTCTCCCGCTTCAGCCTCCCGAGTAGCTGGGACTACAGGCATGTGCCACCATGCCAGGCCAATTTTTTTATTTTTGGTAGAGATGGGGTTTCGCCAGGTTGGCCAGGCTGGTGTCAAACTCCTGACCTCAGGTGATATGCCCGCCTCGGCCTCCCAAAGTACTGGGATTACCGGCATGAGCCACCACACCCAGCCTGCACTGTATTTCATTGTATGAATATGGTATAATTTAACCAAGATCCTTAATGGATGTGTTTTACATATATACTATTTAAAATAGGTAATCATGTATATTATGTACTTTTAAAAATCTGTCTTCCTCCCAGTTAGATAAAAATTACTTGAGTCCAGGAACTATTTGATTGAATTTATATCATCATAATCTTGCTTGAGTTTTGGCCCTCAATTAAAACAATTTGAATCGAACAGAAAAGTTGATCAGCTCTAGTTTCTTTTTTTTCTTTTTGTTTCTTTTTTTAAAAATGATAATTATAGTTTCTTTTTGAATCTCATGTATTGTCTCTCTTCTTTCAGCTCTGGATGAGGGGGATATTGCCTTGCTAAAAACTTATGTAAGTCCTTTCAGTGTCTACAAACTATAGATGTTTTATGTTGAAATAAAAACTGTTTTGGTATTGTCCTTCCAAAATAATTAAAAGAAGTTAAGAAACCAAAAATTAAAAAACCAAACAAAAAATAAAAAGAAACAAAATACTTAGAAGAGAATGTTTGGCAGCTCATTGTAATTTTCACTAAATGAAGTTACCTACCTGAAGTTTATAGAATAGATCAGAGTAAGTATTTGGCATGTCTCAGTTTATGTATTATTTTAATCCTATTCATGATTAAAATGTGATGCTATATTGAAAGATACTTAAAATAATTTACACGTGTTTACTATGTTTAGCAAGTATTACTGAAGTAGTTGGAAATGAAGTTTTAATGCATAGAAGTCAGTAAGTAGTTTTGCATAATTTCACACAATTTTTTTTTTTTTTTTGAGACAGAGTTTTGCTCTTGTCACCCAGGCTGGAGTGCAGTGGCGCAATCTTGGCTCACTGCAACCTCCACCTCCCGGGTTCAAGGGATTCTCCTGCCTCAGCCTCCTGAGTAACTGGAATTACGAGCGCCCACCACTGTGCCTGGCTAATTTTTAGTATTTTTAGTAGAGACGGGGTTTCATCATGTTGGCCAGGCTGGTCTTGAATTCTTGACCTCAGGTTATCCACCCGCCTCAGCCTCCCGAAGTGCAGGGATTATAGGCGTGAGCCACCGTGCCCGGCCATGATTTTCGTTTGTTATCTTGCATAATAGTGGATTGTGTATTTAGGGAGAAATATTGTCTCAGGAACACCTCTCTACTTCACAAGCTTTGGGATAATGATAGCTATTAAAATTGTAACTTAAAAATAATTTTTACCTGTAGTTTAATAAATTGTTGATATCCTGATATTCTAACTAAACTGACCTTCATCACCTAGGGTCAGAGCACTTACTCTAGGCAGATCAAGCAAGTTGAAGATGACATTCAGCAACTTCTCAAGAAAATTAATGAGCTCACTGGTATGTATTTTTAAATTCCCATTTCCTTCCTTTAAATTTAATGTGCTAATAATATCAAAAGAGTTTAACTACAGATTTTACTCCTTTATGATTACAGATTTTAAAAAATCATTATTCTTCCTTTCTGTTAAGAAATTTGATCTCATTTAACCATATCTTTCACTGCTTTTTACAACCAGGTTTAATGCTTATGCAGTTAAGAAATAAACAATACCATCTTCTAAGCCAGTAATGTTTCTATTGGTCAAAACCCAGTTCAGTAACCTTCAGTTAACAAGTCAAAAAACTTTTTTGGATAAAAATAAGATCCACAGCATAGTTTTGCTTGAAGTAATTGGGCTCTTTCCTGGAAGTTGGAAACATTTTTTGGGGGAACTTGAATGATGAAGTTTTATATTTGACCTACACAAAAATATCAAATGTGGCATTATATTTTTGGCTTGACAATTACTTTAGGGCAGGGTAGTAGTTTTCAGCTGGGGTGATTTTGCCACACCCCCCACCCACTCCCGGAGGACACTGGGCAATGTCTCAAGACATTCTTGATTGTCATGACTTTGAGAGAGGGTGGTGCTGCTGGCATCCAGTGGTGAGAAGCCAGGGATGCTACTAAACAGCCTGTAATGCACACAACGATCCTTGCAATGAAGGATTCACTGCAAAATGTCAGTAGGGCCGAGGTTCAGAAAGCTTATTTTAGGGTGATGCATTACATTTTAGTAAATTTTGTCATCTTTCTCTATGTAGGTATTAAAGAATCTGACACTGGCCTGGCCCCACCAGCACTCTGGGATTTGGCTGCAGATAAGCAGACACTCCAGAGTGAACAGCCTTTACAGGTTGCCAGGTATGCACGGGTGCTCTGTGGCAACTTACCTTTGTCTGTATTTTCAAGCACTTAATGTTAGAGTCTCGGGGATAATATAATAGTTCATAAAGGATTTTTATTCCAAATTCCAAGTAAATGAAATTTTCTACAAAACTGGGGTTAAAATTTTATGCCTTAAACAATTATTCAAAAATACATGAAGGCGTATTCATTTAAAAGATTTAAATGATACAAAAAGATGTAGAGCAAGATGTGAAAAACTCCTTTCTCCTACTTGCTTTCCTGTTGCCCTTTCCTCAAACATAAGTACTAAAATAGTTTGGCCTTCCTAATCCTCTTTCTGTGTATCTTCCTATGTGTATTTGCGTGCAAGAAACATATCCTGATTTTTTTTTGTTTTTTAGACATAACTACATGTTTTGGGAATCTATGTCTTTAATATAGGTACACTTATTTTCTCATGTTTTTAAAAAATTGCATAATGTGTAGATGTTAGGCTATAACAATTTCTATTATACACAGCACTGTAGTGAACATTCATGTTAAATGTTTCTTAGTGTATGTGCATACATTTCTGTAGGCTAGCTTACTACAAGTGGAATTCTAGGGGTCGAAGATATTACAGTTTTAAAATCCTGTGACAATTGCTTTGACCAGTTTGTACTTTTACCGAGAGGCTTTGAGGCAAATGTCCATTTGTCTGATCAATGTAAAATATGCAGTTTTCAGTTTTTACACTTTTGTCATTTGAGGGAAAATAATTTTAATTTGTACTGTGCTGATTACTAGTGTGATAGCTACTTCTTGTGTTTACTAAACCTCTGTATTTCTTTGACTACTCATGTTTTGTTCTTGGGTAGTTTCTTGTTAATTTTAGAAACAGTTCATATATTGTACATATTATCTTTTCTTAAGTATGCTACAAGTATTTTTCCCTAGTCACTTTTAACTTCTTGGTACCTTTTGTTGTACTAATGTTTTACATTTTTAGGAGATAAAATATACCAATATTTCCATTATACCTTTTGGGTGTTAATGTTGCTTAGAAAAGCCTAGCCCAATTCAAGGCTATAAAGATACTCTCTGTTTATGATCCTTTTAAAAATTGTGTTTTTATTTTTAGTTCCTAAAAGCTAAAGATTATTTTTCTTTCCCATCTACTCACCCTTCCTACCTCCCAATTTCCATCTTTTCTCCCTTTTATTTATTTATTTATTCATTTTTTTAGTTTTATTATGGTTTTTGAAGGGTTAAATAGTTCAGGCTGGGCACTGTAGCTCATGCCTGTAATCCCAGCACTTTGGGAGGCCCAGGCGGGCAGATGACTTGAGGTCAGGAGTTTGAGACTGGCCTGGCCAACATGGTGAGACCGTATCTCTACTAAAAATACAAAAATTAACTGGGTGTGGTGGGCGCTTGTAATCCCAGCTACTGGAGAGACTGGGGCAGGAGAATTGCTTGAACCTAGGAGGCGGAGGTTGCAGTGAGCCGAGATTGTGCCACTGCACTTTAGCCTGGGCGACAGAGTGAGACTCCGTCTCAAAAAAAAAAGAAAAGAGTTAAATAGTTAAATAATAACAACTGTATTTCCCAATTTCTCTTCCCTACAGACACTCATTTTCACCTTTTTTAGCTGATTATTTTGGTTTTCGCCTTCATGGTTCTAATGGATATTGCTATATCTTGTGTATTGTAGATTCCTACTTCTTAATTTTTTAGTTTTAGGTATTATCTTTTGGCTTCCCACCATGGAAGATGAGGATTTTGTTTTGTTTCCTCTGCCTTCATGTTGAAGGCACACCCTTCCTATCCCAACATCCTTCCGGTGTAATTCTGTTATAATTTTGGTTAGATCAGTATTCAGTGTTTATATGATTATGGCTATGTAAATACTATTCACAAAGAGCCAAGTGGTAAGCTGTGATTGCTTTTCCTTTCTTGTACCACTTATTTTGGTTGTTGTTGTTTTAATGTTTTGTTTCTTCATTTGCCTGGTTTTCTGTGCATATGTTATGAACTCAACCTCCCACTTTCTCTTGATTGTCTAAGATGCTCTTCAGATGCATTAGATCTGTTAGTTTTCTCTCAGTTATACCTCAGTTGCATCTGGTGTTCTCTCGGTTTCATTTTCCTTAAGTTTTTCCCAGCACTTCCTGACCTGCTTTGGTTTGGACCAGTTGTCCTTTATGCCTGTTTAATGACAATCGTTGTCTGACTTCTCTACCGTGGAGATTTCCCTTTGCCTCTCTCCTGTTGCTTGTGTACCGTTAGTCTTTCTTCCTTGGTTTCCTTATACCTTTATTTAGGTCTAATACATCCTCTGGTAGCTTCCTGGAAAAGGGTCAGCTGGGAGGTAATATTTTGAGACTGCATATGTCTGAAAGTATCTTAGCTGAGTATAAAATTCTTTTCTCTTCAAAATTTTGAAGGCGTCGTTCTGTTGTCTTTTGCCTCCCAGTGTCACTCTGAAGCCATTCTGATCCTCAGTCCTGTATATGTGGCCTGTTTTTTCTCTGACAGTTTTAGTCTTTTGTTCTCTTTTTGAAATTTCATGGTGATGTGCCTTGGTGTTGGTCTGTTTTCATCTATTGTGCTGGGCTCTCTTATCCTTTAGTAAGGCAAATCTTCTTGAAACTATTTGTTAATTTCTTTCCTTCCATTTCCTTGGACCTTTATTCCTGAATTCTCTTATTTGGATATGGGGCCTCCAGGATTGCTCCTCTAATATGCTACTCTTTCTTTCCTGTTTTCCTTTGTTTTGCCTTTTTACTTTACTTTCTATGAGCTTTTCTTTATCTTTGAATTCTTCTGTTGATGTTTTTTTCTCCCATTTTTCTTCTCGTAGGTTTTTAATTTCTCAGGTAAAAAACTCAGGTTTTTAATTTCTTAGGTAAAAAAACTCAGGTTTTTGATTTCAAAGATCTCATCTTTATTCTTTCATTTTTGTGTGTGTGTTGAATGTTCTGCTCTTATATCATGGTTGTAATATGTTCTCATCTCCCTATGGGAAAATAAAAAATTTAGGTACGTTTCTCTAGTTCGTATGAGGGGAATTTTTTTTTTCCGTAAAGCAGTTAGAGGGAAACTTTTCATATAGATTTTTCATAACAGACAGACTAGCTAAAGAGTCCCACACTCCTACAAGATCCCAGGCCTTAAAGAAAGCAAAGATTGGCCGGGCGCAGTGGCTCAAGCCTGTAATCCCAGCATTTTGGGAGGCCGAGGCGGGCGGATCACTAGGTCAGGAGATCGAGGATCGAGACCATCCTGGCTAACACGGTGAATCCCCGTCTCTACTAAAAAATACAAAAAACTAGCCGGGCGAGGTGGCGGGCGCCTGTAGTCCCAGCTGCTCGGGAGGCTGAGGCAGGAGAATGGCATAAACCTGGGAGGCGGAGCTTGCAGTGAGCTGAGATCTGGCCACTGCGTTCCAGTCTGGGCAACAGTGCGAGACTCCGTCTCAAAAAAAAAAAAAAAACAAAGCAAAGATTATTTTGAAAAAGTTTCTATTGATTTCAGTCTCATACTCTTTGCTTAAAACTCTTGATAAAATTTATGTATGTGTAATTTTTAGCTTGTGAATTTTTTTTTTTTTTCTTTTAAGAAAAGGTCTCACTTTGTTACCAAGGCTGGAGTGCAGTATGATCTCAGCTCGCTGCACCCTCTGCTTCCTGGGCTCCCACCTCAGCCTCCTAAGTGGCTGGGACCACAGGTGCACACCACCCCATGCCTGGCTTTTTTTAATTTGTATTTTTAGTGGAGACAGGGTCTTGCCATGTTGCCTCGGCTGGTCTTGAACTCCTAGGCTTAAGCCATCTGCCCACCTCAGCCTCCCAAAGTGCTGGGATTACAGGTGTGAGCCACCTTGCCCGGCCAGCTTATGAATTTTTAAATAACAATCTTATTGATATAAAATTCACATACCATGAGGTTCACTCTTTTAAAGTGTACAATTTAGTGATTTTTAGGATATCTAGAAAATTGTGCACTGATCATCACTAATTCCAGAATAGAATATTTTTGTTACCCCAAAAACAAACCTGATACCCATTAGCAGTCTTCATTCCCCTCTCTTCCCAGCCCCTGGCGACCATTAATCTCTTTCTGTGTCTATGAATTTGACTATCCTGGACATATCATCTAAATGGAATCATATAGTATATGGCTTCCTTCACTTAGCATATTTCAAGGTTCATCCATATTCAAAAGTGGCTGGAAATTTTTTTTATGGCCAAATAATATTCCAGTCTAATTTCTCTATCTGTATTCACTATTTGGTGAGACATTCTTCTTATCATTCTTATTAAGTCTTTAAGTATGGTTTCCTTTAGCTTTTTGAAAATATTTCTTGTACTGATTTAAGGTTTTTGTTTGGGCACAGTGGCTCATGCCTGTAATCCCAGCACTTTGGGAGACTGAGGCAGGTGGATCACTTGAGGTCAGTAGTTCGAGACCAGCCTGGCCAACATGATGAACCCTGTCTCTACTAAAAATATAAAAATATTAGCTGGGCGTGGTGGCAGGCACCTGTAATCCCAGACACTTAGGAGGCTGACGCGGGATAATTGCTTGAACCTGGGAGGCGGAAGTTGCAGTGAGACAAGATCGCACCACTGCCCTGCAGCCTGGGCAAAGTGAGACTCCATCTCAAAAAAAAAAAAAAAAAAAAAAAAGTTTTGTTTAATTTAAACACCAACATCGAGGCTTCCTAAGGGACGATTTCTATTGACTGCTTTTTCCCCCTTATGTATGAGCCATAATGTCATACATAAGGGAAAATGCATCTCATAATGTTTTGCATCTCATAACTTTTTGGTGATAACTAGACATTTAAAATAATGTAATGTGTCACCTCTGGAAATCAGATTCTTCCTCTCCCCAGGGTTTGGTATTATTGCTGTTTGTTGTTCTTGTTATTCCTTTCAGGATTTTTGGTCAGCCTCTTTTTTTTTTGGTAGAGAATAGGCATAATTCTTCTTCCCTAGCAAACGTGGTTGGTAACAGAAAACAGAGTCCTTCACACAATTAGGCTGCCAGGACAAAGCATTCTTTTTTAGCCTTGACCTCCCGGGCTCAAGTGATGCTCCAGCCTCAGCCTCCCCGTAACTGGGACTACAGGTGCATCGTACCACACCTAGCTAAGCCAAAGCATTCTTTACCTTACTTTTAACTCTACCTATGTGTGCACTTCACAGGCTATTTTTGTATTTCTCTGTAATTCTTGCTTATGTAGCAGCTTTCTAATGTTATTTCTGTTTTTTGTTTTTGTTTTTCTTTAGTAGATAGATACTATAGAAGGGGAAAGGCAGTTGACTTTTATACTGTGATGTACGTGGCATTATAAATTCATTTTTACCAGGCCATATAGAAATGAATATAATTAAGTTTAAAATAACTTCTACTGGCTGGGTGCAGTGGCTCATGCTTGTAATCCCAGCACTTTGGGAGGCCGAGGCAGGTGGATCACTTGAGGTCAGGAATTTGAAACCAGCCTGGCCAACATGGTGAAACCCCGTATCTACTAAAAATACAAAACAATTAGCCGGGCGTGCTGGTGCATTCCTGTAATCCCAGCTACTTGGGAGGCTGAGGCAGGAGAACTGCTTGAACCTGGGAGGCTGAGGGTGCAGTGAGCCAAGATCATGCCACTGCACTCTAGCCTAGGCTACAGAGCAAAACTCTGTCTCAAAAAAAAAAAAAAAAAGCTTCTACTGCTTCAGTTAAAAAAAGAAAAAAAGTAGCAAAAACAATAAAAGTGTATTTAAAGGTTGGGTACAGTGGCTCACGCCTGTAATCCCAGCACTTTGGGAGGCTGAGGCGGGCAGATCACCTGAGGTTGGGAGTTTGAGACCAGCCTGACCTTGGGAGTTTGAGAGGAACCCCATCTCTACTAAAAAAAAAAATTACAAAATTAGCCAGGCATGGTGGCGCATGCCTGTAATCCCAGCTACTTGGGAGGCTGAGGCAGGAGAATTGCTTGAACTAAGGAGGCGGAGGTTGCAGTGAGCCAAGATCATGCCATCGTGCTCCGGCTTGGGCAACAAGAGTGAAACTCTGTCTCAAAAAAGCGCTTTGGGAGGCTGAGGCGGGCGGATCACGAGGTCAGGAGATCAAGACCATCCTGGCTAACATGGTGAAACCCCGTCTGTACTAAAAATTAAAAAAAAAAATTAGCTAGGCATGGTGGCAGTTGCCTGTAATCCCAGCTACTCAGGAGGCTGAGGCAGGAGAATTGCTTGAATCCAGGAGGCGGAGGTTGCAGTGAGCCAAAGTCGCGCCATTGTGCTCAAAAAAAAAAAAAAAAAAAAAAGAGAGAGAGAGGGGAAAGAAAATAAAAAGAAAAATGGATTTAAAGTATAAACTCAGGAAAAGAATGAAAACCCATTTATTACTGAATTTGGTGTAAGACAAAACCATCTTTTTATAGGGAAAATAAAAACGAGAGCAACTTAAGATATACAGGAGCATCACTAATAATAAAGGAATATAAATTATGGAAATCAAGAAACCAGATAACTTCTTAATGATGAGGTATTTGGGTTTAATTTTCCAGGAGAATGTATTTGAAAATTTATGGCTTGGCTAAAGTCGAATGGACCTTTGGAGTTGAGTATAGAAAAGGATCTTTAACAATGTCCCAGTTTCTGTAGTTCTAGTTTATACCTATATATTGCACACTCAGGATAGAATCTAGTTGGTTGAATTCATTATTAGTGGCCTAGGTTCCTTATTCTAATCAAGCTTTTTGCTGTGTTAGGTGTACAAAGATAATCAATGCTGATTCGGAGGACCCAAAATACATTATCAACGTAAAGCAGTTTGCCAAGTTTGTGGTGGACCTTAGTGATCAAGTGGCACCTACTGACATTGAAGAAGGGATGAGAGTGGGGTAAGATTTCTATTTACAATAAATACTTTTCTTTCACTAAGGATGCTGTCTCACATTCACATCCTTGGCTTTGTAGTGAATAAATGAACTGAGTTCCTTGGAATACCAAGGGATGATCTAGTAATGTACTGTAGTTGAAAATTCTTTCTTCTGCATCTGCTTTCTAACATCCCATCAGCTTCCCTGACTCCCCTACTCCCACTGTTGTTTATTATGAATGGCTTCAAATTTCAGAGTTGAGGTTATCAGTCTATTTACAGTAACATGGTATAGGTTGGGGGACTACTTGCTTTAGGATAGTTATGATGCCAGGTGTGTTAATGTCTATAGAATACATAACAATTCACTCAGTAAATTAAAAAAAAAATCTCCCCTCCCTCTTAAGGGTTTGGTTGCTGTTAGGACAAAGCGTTCTTTTTTAGCCTTGACCTCCTGGGCTCAAGTGATGCTTCACCCTCAGCCTACCCAGTAGCTGGGACTACAGGTGGCATCCCACCACGCCTGGCTAAGCCAAAGCATTCTTTACCTTACTTTTAACTCTACCTATGTGCGCACTCCACAGGCTATTTTTGTATTTCTCTGTAATTCTTGTTCGCCACATTAGACATATAATTTAGTATCCTCAGGTTTCATGCTCTCTTTATTTCTCTTTATATAACCTTAGGGATTCTGTCTCTCTCTTGTTTTCTTAAAGTATGGTTTTGGGGATAAAAGACTAAACATAAAAGCACTTTGAAAGCTTAAAGAATGTATTAGTGACTGTCTTTTTTACTTCCTTAGTGTGGACAGAAATAAATATCAAATTCACATTCCATTGCCTCCTAAGATTGACCCAACAGTTACCATGATGCAGGTAAGAAACCATGGGAGGGAAAAGGAAGGCTATGTCTTTTTGTTGTTGTTGTTGTTTTTTGAGACGGAGTTTCACTCTTGTCATCTAGGCTGGAGTACAGTCGTGCGATCTTGGCCCACTGCACCCTCTGCCTCCCGGGTTGAAGCGATTCTCCTGCCTCAGCCTCCCGAGTAGCTGGGATTACAGGCGCCCACCACCATGCCTGGCTAATTTTTGTCTTTTTAGTAGAGATGGTGTTTCACCACGTTGGCCAGACTGGTTTCGAACTCATGACCTCAAGTGTTCAGCCTGCCTCAGCCTCCCAAAGTGTTGGGATTCCAGGCGTGAGCCACTGAGCCTGGCAGTATTTTTGTTTTTTTTTTTTGAGACAGAGTCTCACTTGTCTTTATTTTACTAGTTTGTCTTTCATTCATTAGTGTCATAATAAGTAATACAGCAAGTAGTACCAGGGCACTGGGCAATGTATTCAATTTTTATTAAGATTCTCACTTGTGCGTTTGATTTTTCTTTTAAGGTATTAGGTCTATTCTACGGAATTTGGACAGTATCCAAAAGGCCTGTGACTGTATGTTGTACATTTCTGTCCCTCTCTTAGGTGGAAGAGAAACCTGATGTCACATACAGTGATGTTGGTGGCTGTAAGGAACAGATTGAGAAATTGCGAGAAGTAGTTGAAACTCCATTACTTCATGTAAGTAGCTGAGTGTTGTATTTAAATTTCTTTGTATAAATTTTTGTGTGTTGAGCACTAAAATTGCTTGTATATTAGATGGCTTTTACTATTTTCCCTAATGAGAATTTTTTTGAGAGGGTGGAGAGAGGAGGTGTGGAGAGTTGGTAAGTTCTAGGGGAGAGCAAGCAAAAAGGATTGAATGGTCAAGTATATTTAAAAAAGAAAGATCTGCTGTTTACAGTGACAGAGGAGGCTCAGTGTAACCTTTAGCAATATGTTAAATATGTTACAGGCTATTATAGAAGAAACTGGTTCTTCAAAAGACTTCGAGAAGAAAGGGGCTTAAGTTGAAGCAGGTTAAACTTGGGAGGATAATGGAAAACTAGGATATTGAATACCAGATAATTGTGTTCCTTAAACACAATTTTTTAAAATTAGGAAAATATTTTAAGATTGGATAATAGAAGTGCTTTTTAAAAGCCATTCAGTCTTATGTATTGATATGAGTCCAGTTTAGAACTTACGTCTTAGAATAAGTAAAATTTCTTACTTAGTCCAAGTATGTAGATTGTGGACTTAATAATTTTGATTTAAATATTAAAGTATGGTTTTCAGGATAAAAGACTAAACATAAAAGCACTTTGTTAATGTAGAAGTAGTCTGATTTTTGTTATACAGAAGTGGTAAATGTGAAAATTGTGTCTCTTTCACAGCCAGAGAGGTTTGTAAACCTTGGCATTGAGCCTCCCAAGGGCGTGTTGCTCTTTGGTCCACCCGGTACAGGCAAGACACTCTGTGCGCGGGCAGTTGCTAATCGGACTGATGCGTGCTTCATTCGAGTTATTGGATCTGAGCTTGTACAGAAATACGTCGGTGAGGTAAAGTAAATTTATCATAGTCAAAGAATATATAGCCCTGTGAAAGATTTTACAGTATGAATGAAATTAAAAATGGCACTTCTGCATTGAGGGATCCAGACCTGAAATTTCTGTTTTCTTTTTTTGAGACAGTCTCATTGTGTTGCTCAGGCTGCAGTGCAGTGTTGTGATCTCAGCTCACTGCAGCCTCTACCTCTCTGGGCTTAGGTGATCCTCCCATCTCAGCCTCTCAGGTAGCTGAGACCATGGCTACATGACACCACGCCCAGCCAATTTTTCTATTTTTTGTAGAGTGGGGTTTTGCCATGCGGCCCAGGGCTCAAGCGATCCATCTGTGTTGGCCTCCCAGAGTGCTGGGAGTATAGGCATGAGCCACCACACCCGGCCTGAGACCTGAAACTTCTTGATTGTAATTAGTAGTTTAGAAGCTCCCTTTGTGATCATTTGGAAATAGGCAACCACTTAAAATTTTAACCAGTATGCCCCCTCCTCAGAAGGATGACATTTTCTACAGATGTGGCTTTTCTATGGAAATGCCTGGTAAGTGAATTCAAAAGTATACTTTTACTTCAGGGGCAGTGTTTTCAGTCCTAATGAGAAAGTGAGAGCATAGGTTGTCCGTATGTTTGTAGACATCCATATACATATATATATTTAGAGAATAAGTCTAGGGCTATACATATTGTATCTGAAACCTGTTGATGATTTGTATATTTATAATAAGAATTAGATACGGAGCTGCATGAGTTGAGGTATCCTTTTATTCCCTAATTAAAACTTAAAGTCAAATTCAATGATCAGGAATTCCAAGTGATAAATCAGATGCTTTTATTTACTCAAGTTTTACTGATTAGTATGGTTCCTTTATTTAACTATTAATTTGACCTCGTCAGATCCAAAACCTATTGCTATGTAATAGATACAGAATCATGCAAATGACTTAATATTTTAAGGCTAGCAAGATTAATTTGGTGGACTGGGGAGCAAACTTCAGTCTTTTAAAAAAAAGTTTAGATAGGCTGGGCGCAGTGGCTTACGCCTATAATCCCAGCACTTTGGGAGGCAGAGGCGGGCAGATCACCTAAGGTCAGGATTTCAAAACCAGCCTGACCAACATGGAGAAACCCCATCTCCACTAAAAATAGAAAAAGCTGGGTGTGGTGGCGCATGCCTGTAATCCCAGCTTCTCGGGAGGCTGAGGCACGAGAATCGCTTGAACCCAGAAGGCGAAGGTTGCAATGAGCCAAGCTTGTGCCATTGCACACCAGCCTGGGCAACAAGAGCGAAACTCTGTCTCAAAAAATAAACAATAAAATAAAATAAAAACAGCTGGGTGTGGTGGCGCACGCCTGTAATCTCAGCACTTTGGGAGGCTGAGACGGGTAGATCATGAGGTCAGGAGTTCAAGACCAGCCTGGCCAAGATGCTGAAACCCTGTCTCTACTAAAAATACAAAAATTATCTGGGCTTGGTAGCACATGCCTGTAATTCCAGCTACCCGGGAGGCTGAGGTAGGAGAATCGCTTGAACCCAGGCAGAGGATGCAGTGAGCTGAGATCGCACCACTGCACTCCAGCCTGGGCGACAGAGGAAGACTCCATCTCAAAAAAAACAAAAAAATAAAAAAAGTTTAGGTAATAATGAATGAGAATACTGTTAAAAATATATATTGAAAAGTTTGAAGGGTAACTTTTAATTTACTTTAAAATATTTTAAAATCAATTTTGAATTAATAAATCATTTTTCTTGTTAGGGGGCTCGAATGGTTCGTGAACTCTTTGAAATGGCCAGAACAAAAAAAGCCTGCCTTATCTTCTTTGATGAAATTGATGCTATTGGAGGTGAGAATGATATGTTAAGAGAACTGCTTTAGGATTCGGTTTCATGAAAACTCTAAAGTGATATGTTAATTCTTACACAGATTTTTAACAATAACTCTTCTATGAGCTCTGAAACATTGGCGCCACAGAGCTAATAAGTAGTAGTGCTAAACTATAAAGGCAAGAAGAAACATTATATACCATTGCCATTTTTCAGAGCCTTTATTTTTGTGCAATGGGTTGAATATCCCTTAGCTGAAATGTTTGAGAATAGAAGTGTTTTGGAATTCAGGTATTTTGGCTTTTGGAGTACTTGCATTATACTGATTGAGTATCCCAAATACGAAAACCTGAAATCTAAAATGCTCCAATGAGTATTGCCTTTGAATATCATGTTGGGGCTCAAGAGTTTCAAATTTTGAAGCACTTTGGATTTTGCATATTTGCAAATATGGGATGCTCAACCTATATCTGATTTCATTCATACAACACCTATTTCCACACTTTAAACAACTCCTAAATTGAGAAGTATCATCTAATGTCATAAGAAAGCACTGGGGCATAATTTAATTGGTGGTGGTTTTTCTTAGTGCACAGGAAATACAGTATTAGCCATGAAATCTAGACTTTTTTTTTTTTTTAAGACACAGTCTCACTCTGTCGGTCAGGCTGGAGTTCAGTGGCGCAACCTTGGTTCACAGCAACCTCTGCCTCCTTGTTCAAGCCATTCTCATGTCTCAGCCTCCCGAGTAGCTGGGATTACAGATACCTGCCACCATGCCTGGCTAATTTTTGTATTTTTAGTAGAGACATAGTTTCACCATGTTGGCCAGGCTGGTCTCGAACTCCTGAGGACAAGTTATTTTGACTAATCTCTTAGCCTCAGTTTTCTTATCTTATAAAGGGAATAATTCTTGCCTTGTGTACTTCATGAGGTTTTGAGAAGTTCAAATTAAGTAATAAATGTGGTAGACTTTGAAAACATAAAACTGCCCCATAGGCAGTTTAAAAAATGTTAAGTAAATCTGTGATGAATACTTTTGAAAGCAAAGGTTCACTTTCTGATTAGTTTTGTATAAAGCAGGCTGTTCTTACAGGATTTGCTTCAAAGTGGGATGTGCACTTATTCCAGAGGGCATGATTTGAGCTGAGATTTATGGTACTTTCAAGTCATGCATAGTGCTACTCTGAGTGGACTTGAAGAGCTTATCTTTCGTCTTCTCAGGGGCTCGGTTTGATGATGGTGCTGGAGGTGACAATGAAGTGCAGAGAACAATGTTGGAACTGATCAATCAGCTTGATGGTTTTGATCCTCGAGGCAATATTAAAGTGCTGATGGCCACTAACAGACCTGATACTTTGGATCCAGCATTGATGAGGCCAGGGAGATTGGATAGAAAAATTGAATTTAGCCTGCCTGATCTAGAGGTGAGAAAATCATTTCATTTTAGGAAAGGGATTTTTGAAGTTTTTTCTTCCTGTGATGTTTTTTGCATTTTCATATTTGTCAATTCTCTCATTTTTAGGGTCGGACCCACATATTTAAGATTCACGCTCGTTCGATGAGTGTTGAAAGAGATATCAGATTTGAATTGTTAGCACGACTGTGTCCAAATAGCACTGGTAAGTAGAAAGTTCTTGCTTATATTTGCGGGTCTGCTCCGGCTGCTTTAATTAAGCCTGTTTATTTTCTTTTTGTTTGAAAGGTGCTGAGATTAGAAGCGTCTGCACAGAAGCTGGTATGTTTGCCATCAGAGCACGGCGAAAAATCGCTACCGAGAAGGATTTCTTGGAAGCTGTAAATAAGGTCATTAAGTCTTATGCCAAATTCAGTGCTACTCCTCGTTACATGACATACAACTGAACCCTGAAGGCTTTCAGGTGAAAACTTTAGATTGGAATCCTAACCTTACATAGACTTGTTAATAACCACTTCATAAACAAATAAATGGCTTCAAAATTGTATGTTTCCGTATCTCTTCTTTTAATAAAAGGTGATCTCTAATGTTATTAGACAGAAAAGCTTGTTAGAATGTATTTTGACTGTTTTTTTGACCTACTCCCATTTAAGGGTTTCACAGCAAACAAAGTGCTTGCTTAGATGGCTTATATCCTATGCATATGCTGGCTGGGTGCTCTACATAGAAATTCTCATTGTATCCTCCCATCTGTCCATTGAGGAAGATTATCAAATGGATCTTCATCTAATGGATTCATAAACTTTCCTACTTACTTGCAGTGGCAAAGCTGGGTTTCTGGTCCAAGTTTGTCGGCTCCATTACCTATGCTCCTATTATCCTCTTCTGTCCCGTATCAAAGTAGCTCACTTAGGCTTGTGACCACATGCATTATGATAGTTTCCCACCACCATGTTGAATAATAAAAGCTTTGGCCAAATCTTTTTTAAAGTAGGAGAAACATTGGATGTATATGTTTTGCATTGCAATTTGATTTCAAATTAATCAGGAAGAATTAGTGATTTTAATGAGCAGTAAAGTAATACAATAAAGCAGAAAGAAAAATGTTCAGCCAGAGGTGAAAGAGTAGTAAAAAAGACAAAAAAAAATGTATGTACATATGATCTAATTTAGAAAATCCAGAATTGACTTCATACAGAAAAGTGATTACTTTCATTTTACAAATTAGTTTGAAATTTCGGTAAAATGTCTGTTAGGCTTCTGGTCTACAGTGAGGTATTTTAAAAATAAAGGTTATATTAGAATCCTCAACAGATCTTTTTAAAATTATCTCCTGTGTAACCACCACCAAATCCTATCTTCTACCACAATTACCCCTTCCCCCAATGCCAAGACTAAAGCACAATAATGAATATTTTTATTGAAGTTCAATATTCATAAATAAGTTGCAAAATAAAGGTGGACACATTTTAAATTTACAATAGAAAAAGTTGACTATAGAAAATGCTGTGTTGCACTGAAATATGGAAAATTACGAAAGTTTTCAAGAAATTAAAGCCCTTTATAAAATTCAACCAACATTCTTGATTTTTCATTTTTATGAACTTGATCAGAAAAATTCATCTTTTGAAACCCTGCTCTAGTCTTTCTTGAGGAATTAAATAGAGCAAACTATTTTCAGGTTATGCTTACAATAAAATATACTCAAGAAAATGACTGAAGATGTATGTTTTTGAATGTTTTGATTAAATAAATGTATGCATTTAGAACACACTCTCAAGTCGTTCCACTTTGTCATGGCCACATGGTCACATATACCAATTAAAGACAACTCAAATTAGATAGTGTTGAGCACACTCTGTTCTAATGATACAGAGCGACTATTGTGATAATTAATTTAGGTCCATAAGGAAAATCTAATTGGCTACACATCAAATATAAAATCAACTATTTGAAAAATTTGGGTGTTTTTCTCTCAAGGCATATTTATGCAGGTAGCATCAACATTGTCTAGGTCAGCATGTTTGTACCCTACTTAAAAAGATGAAACAGACTTTTACCAATGACTTCTTCCACCTAAAATAGATGTGTCTATATACGTGTGTAGATGCACACACACATATATATATGTGTCAGGGTGCTAAGTTAGAATACAAAGGATTTATGACTTTAGAAATATATATTGTAGAATCCCGTTTAAAAACTTAACATTAAAATGTGACTAGGTTTATTAAAAAACTCAATTTTCATGATGCTTCTGAGGTTTATCTGTTAGGTAAAGTGAAATGCAATATACCAGTACAATGAAAAACCTGGTACACCTTTCTCAAAAGCCAGGTGGAGTTTTAAGATGCTCAAACTTGATAAAATCCAAGTCACTAAGCAGGCATGTTAGCTGGTGTAGTGCTAGCTTTTACCATTGTGTTGTTGGGATTGGAGGGGCTTCAAAACCATTGCCTGCATTTTGGTTTGAAGAATTCCATCATACTTTCACAGTTCTCAAACTTTTATGAGCATGCAGAACAGTAAGAATCCAAACATCCTGAATCCTAAAGGCACTCCTGAAGGGTGAGGTGCACTAAAAAGGACCAATAGCATTTTTTGCACTCAGTAAAGCATACAGGCTCACACTGAGGAAGTTCTATTTGATTTTAGAATTTAAATTGATTTACTATCTTTAAAGGGGCAGACATAATAGAGCCTTCCCCACCACATACTCTTCCCTCCCTCATCCCCACACAAGGGCACACCCCCACCCCCCAACACACAAAAAAACACACCCACCCACTCCAGGAAAGATTCACTGGGTTTGCTACCCTCTTTTCTTCATCCACACAAGAGAGCAGGCTCATTTTCTCAAAAAGTGTACACTCAGAAGCTGGTACTGTCTTTCTCTGCGAAACAGGTAAGGACACAGGATCAAACCACACGGAGTGGATGTTTTAGACGTTTCCTGCGAACTACAAGATGAGCTATTCCAGGGCTTGAAGAGGATCCATACCCTTAACAGTTTCTCAGGTTCCACTGAAGATGAGATTGGCAATTGGGATCCCATTATCAGCTGCCATATACTTATACAGAGTCAGTGTCTAAGACATAGATTGGAATTTCCTGGGGCCTGTTTCACAAACATTTTCAAACATACTCCATTGATTCATGAGACAGAGATCAACCACTGTCATACTGCACTGGATTTGAGGAGGTCAAAGGACTTTTCTTTATGGGACCTTCTTCAAAACAGTGCTTTCCATATATTGCCATAAAATAAGGCTAGTCCTTAGATTATGTAGATTATACCCATTTTGATAGGACCATATGAACCTGAATTTGAATCAGGGTGGAAAAACATAGAAGATACAGTAGCAGCTATTAAGGCCCAGAAAGAACAGGTGGGCTTATATATTATTTCCTTGAAAGGCAGAGACAAGCCTGTAAGAAAAAAAGGTCAGGAAATTTTCACTGTATGAAATAATTCTAAGTAAAACATTCTGACATATTTACATACGGATGAAATGTATTTTGAAATGCACTCGTTCGCAGATGCTAGGCAAAATGATAAAACAAAAATATATTTCCCTCCTTAAGACTTGGTGCTTTTAATATACATAACAATTCTATTCAAACCAGTTTAAAAGTTTAACAGTAAAGCTAAATACAAATGTGTAACAGACAAATACCTTGTTTTGTACACTACTTT
>NW_012121154.1:10821917-10826621 GCF_000951035.1 Colobus angolensis palliatus
TTTGAGACGGAGTCTGGCTCTGACACCCAGGCTGGAGTGATCTCAGCTCACTGCAACCTCCGCCTCCCGGGTTCAAGCCATTCTCCTGCCTCAGCCTCCCAAGTAGCTGGGACTACAGGTGTGCACCACCATGCCCAGCTCACTTTTGTATTTTTTAATAGAGACAGAGTTTCACCATGATGGCCAGGCTGGTCTCAAACTCCTGACCTCGTGATCTGCCCGCCTCGACCTCCCGAAGTATTGGGATTACAGGCGTGAGCCACTGCGCCCGGCCAAAGTATTTTAACACAGTTTAAAATCCTTAAATTCTACTTAAATGGCTGAAATGATATGGGCTCTTTTACAAAAGTTTCTAGTGTAAGCTGAAGTTCTACAACTACATGCTCTTTCAGAAGGCAGTCTGTATCAGAATGCAGATGTATCTGATCTCATGTGATGATTGCAAAGGAAATAACTAAGCAAATCTAAATTCCACTCTAGAAGTAGCTAAAGTTTTGATTAAAAGGAGGAGTTTATTTTGAATTTAATTAGTAAAGACAGTGAGAAACCTGATACGAGTTAACATGAACACATACACAGGGTTTGGTTGCAAGTAGGCCATGCTAACAATTCCACTGGGATCTGACTACTTTCTCCTGGCAGTATCATATTCATGAAAACTATAACAAGATGTCAACAAGACAACATATTAAAGAAAAAACAAACTATCAGCAGGAACTCTTAGCAGAGGAGGCTTTAGACAGGTTGGCTAATACCTATGCTTCGATTTATAGTGAGCTGATAGTTACAAACAACTGAAAGTGACAAATTGGTTTAAAGGTATCCTCCTCCAACCTTTGACGTTCCATGTTTCTGTGGAATGAGTATGATAAGCATTATGCTTACTCCTAGGCTGAACATTGAGTTTGATGTATAATGAACTGATAGCTGTTACGAACTTCTAAGGAAGATTTAAGTTACACCTGGGGGTTAGTTTTCTTAAAAACATCAAACATTGAGTTTGATGTGTAATGAACTGAGAGCTGTTATGAACTTCTAAGGAAGATTTAAGTTATACCTGGGGGTTAGTTTTCTTAAAAACATAGTCTTTAATGCTACTTCGTGATTAGCAACAATAACAAAGCTTTTAAGGACTTATACTGGCCACAGTCGTGACACTTTGAGCATCAAAAAGAACATAATGGATTGAAACCCATTAAAACTTTCAAAATTCACAAGACCACCATCACACCAGAAAAGGGAAATCTAAAAAAAACCCATTAATTTGTCACCATCTAATAAACCAGTTATTTACTTTGAAGTTCATAATTAAATGAAAATAATAAAGCATTCAACCTGCCCTGCTAGTAGAACTGTAGGTGGATAAGGATGACCAATAGCTCAAGTGGAGAAGGGAAAGCTATAGTTCACATAGAACAATCAACTAATAAACGCAGAAGAAATGAAAGAACTAGACAACCTACTCACAAACCTTAACAAAGTTAATGATTTAGCAAAGAATTACCACCCAATGTTAAAACTCCTGGTAAATGGCTAATGGGGGACTGGACATTCATTCAATGCCAAAGGAACACCACACAGATAAGTCTGTACTCACAAAGGGGAAAATCTAACCGGAGGATCAGACTCATGCTGATCCACTCATCTAGCTTAGATCACTAGATTAGTTAATGGTAGATCAATTAGATATTACGTGTTTTCTGAAGTGATGTGATATGAAGCATGTATCTTATCTATGATATAATCTAGCACAAAATGCTTTAATTTGAATCTATAAAGGCTTTAGATATAACTTTCAGATTGCAGGTAGTAAAGGCAATATAAAAATAAGTTAAACACCACCATGAAAAAAGCAACTAGGCAAATTCACAAGACAGGATTCTACAGGACAGCTGCCCCAGTCTCTTTAACAAGTTAATGTCATAAAAAAGGAACTGTGCTAGATTAAAATAGATGTAAGGGACTTTAAAGGACATGACCAGTTGCAATGTAAGGTCATAGAATGAATATCAGTTTGCACAAACCAACTGCAAATTTGGGGACAATTGGGGAAATTTAAATATGGTCTAAGGCAAAAAAATGTGCTGGAATGAGAAAGTGGAGATTATTGATTAAAGAAAAATCGGTTATAAAACACTATAGATGTGGTCTTACTTTGGTTAAAAATGTAAATGTATATGCATGGAAAAATATCTGGAAGGACATTAAGATGTTAACAGTGGTAATCTCTGGTAGAAATATAACGTTTTATCTTCTTATTTTTGCTTGTCTATTTTTTCAAAAATGTCCTCAATGCATTTATATTGCTTCTATAATAAATAAAAGGTTATTTTAAAACAAGAACTTCTAGAAAACTGCAGTTTCTTTCTTCTGTTAGATAACTAATTATAGACAGTCTATAGACCAACAAGTAGAAAAACAAAGGAACCACTACTTATCTCTTATCTGGCGACAGCATATCCTATTCATAGGTTAAAAGTACTTAACTGAAATAAATTTTTCAGTGCTTAGCTTACAAAGATAATACTAAAATGTAGCAGAAATGCCTCTCCATAATAAATGCAGGCAACAGGCCAATTTATCTTTGAAATATTCAATTAAAAAAACACAAGTACGATACATCTTGCTAGGCGTCATTCACCCTCCAAATCAAGCCTCGACTACTAGTATTTACCCTCAGAAAAACAAAAATCTAGTGTCTAGTATCTAAAACGTGTAAATTATGAACTTCACGAGAGGCTTATAACCCCATCCTAGGGTGAGGTCCTCATCTATGCCTCAGGAGTGGCAGAAGTGGCATTGGGCTCCAAGTCCTCCTGGGGAGGAGGAGCCGAGGCTTCCTGTTCAGCAAGTGCCTCTCTACGTTGGCTGCCTAAAACCGCATCATGAATGCTGTGGAACAGCAGCTCCCACAGGGCAGGATTTTCAAAAAATCTATTCCGAGTGAGATCATTCACAACTTGTGCTATTAAAAGAAGAAAAGAAAATTAGTCCACACTCTGGGTATCAGTCTTCAACAAATAAAAAAAGGTAACACTTCCATATAGTGCTTTTTTTTTTTGTTACTGCTTTTTTTTTTTTTTTTGAGACAGAGTCTCACTCTGTCACCCAGGCTGGAGTGCAGTGGCGTAATCTCAGCTCACTGCAACCTCCACCTCCTGGGTTCAAGCACATATAGTTTAAATATTAAAATGCTATAGGAAAATTTTCACTCCAATTCCTGTCTCCACCCATCATACCCGCAATCCCAGGAAACTACTTTCTTGTGTGTTCTTCCAGGATTTCTCTATGTAAATATAAATAAATACGTATTGTTATTTCTCACTTTTCTTATCCCCAAAACAGCATATTTTATATATTTGGGGATAAGAAAAATGGGAAATACATATATATACACACACACAAATATAAACATACATAAATATACACATACATACACACACATATATATATACACACACACACATATATATATAAAAAGCTGTTTTGGGGATAAAAAAAGTGGGAAATATATATATTAATGTTATAAATATAACATATATATATATAATTCTGAACCCTTTTAGCTTAATTTTTTACCACTACATCATATCTGTTGCATAGATGCACCCAGTTTATTTAACTAGTCCTTTTTGTTTGGTACTTGAGTTTTTTCTTTTGTTTTATAACAATGCTGTGATGATCAACAACATACATGTTGAACATATGCAGCATATTGCTGGATTTTCTGTGTCGAAAGGTAAATGCACTTATAATTTTGAAAGCTAATATCAGTCTGCCCTCCATAGGGGCTGTTGCATTTTGTGCTACCATCAGTAAAGTCTGAGAAAGCCCGTTTTCCCACCATATGCCTATGGAGCATGTTGTCATTTATTTTTGATTTTTGGTAATCTTACAGGCAAAAACTGGCACCTTTATGCAGATTTCATTTTCAAGCACTTTTTCTATTATTAATTTTTTTTTTCTTTTAAATAAAGATGGGCTCTCACTATGTTGCTCAGGCTGGTCTTGAACTCCTAGGCTCAAGTGATCCTCCTACTTTGGCCTCCCAAAGTGTTGGGATTATAGGCATGACCACCACACCCAGCCTCAGGCACTGTTTTACTTTTTTTTTTCCTTTTTATGAGACAGCGTCTTACTCGTCACCCAGGCTGGAGGGCAGTGACGTGATCTCGGCTCACTGCAACCTCCGCCTCCCAGGTTCAAGTGATTCTCCTGCCTCAGTCTTCCAAGTAGCTGGGACTAAAGGCATGTGCCATCAAGCCGGGCTAATATTTTGTATTTTTAGTAGAGACGGGGTTTCACCGTATTAGCCAGGATGGTCTCGATCTTCTGACTTCAGGTGATCCACCGGCCTCAGCCTCCCAAAGTGCTGGGATTACAGGTGTGAGCCACCATGCCTGGCTCCTTTTTTAAAAATTCTTTTTCTATTTTTTTTTTTTTTTGGAAACAAGTTCTCATTCCTTTGCCCAGGCTGGAGTGTAGTGGTGTGATGTTGGCTCACTGCAACTTCTGCCTCCCAGACTCGAGACACTCTCCCACATCAGCCTCCCAAATAGCTGGGATTACAGGCATGCACCACCATGTCTGGCTAATTTTTCTATTTTTAGTAGATGGGGTTTCGCCATGTTGCCTAGGCTGGTCTTGAACTCCTAGGCTCAGGCAATCTACCTGCCTTGGCCTCCCAAAGTGCTGGTATTACAG
>NW_012121154.1:10827296-10846276 GCF_000951035.1 Colobus angolensis palliatus
CAAGTAACTTGTAATATGAATGCCTCCATGTGGCTAATTTCAAAGCTGGCTTTAGAGTGATTTTTCAGAGGAATAATTTTCATTTTTATAAAATAATTAAAATTCAGGACATTTCCAAGTGCAATTGTTTAAATGAGAGAAACAAAACTGCAATTTTAAGCTTCACCCCATCTTAGAGGTATACTCACCACTGCATCCTGCTAAGTATACATATATACCAACGTCTCCATATTCTTTTACAATCTGTAATAATGTTGAAATAAAGTTTAGTTTCTCTTTACTCTGTGCCAGATGAAAGTCTCTTTTTACCATTGCTTTTCAGTGATAGAAGACACTCTAATTCATTCACTTGAGCTACTTTGCTTCAATAATGATGTATTTTGAGCTAATCAATTAAAAATAATTTTGTATTTCTTTCGCTTTTTATGTGGGCAGTGATAATAAGGGGTAGCAAAAATACTGTTAAATTTTACTTAAGTATAATAAAACTATTATATTAACTTAAAAATATTATAATTTTAAAATTATAAACAATTTTTTTTAAGAGACAGCATCCCACTATTTTACTCATGCTGGTCTTGAACTCTTGAGCTCAGCAATCCTCCTGCTTCAGCCTCCCGAGTAGCCCAGCATATACAGCAATGTTTTCTAAAATGAATCTTCTTGTAGCAATAGATATTAAAATATTTACAGATGATGTTATGACTGGGATGTGTTTCAAAATGAAAGAAGAGAAAGTGGATGTCAGCTATAAAGGAAACCAGATTGACCATAAGTTGATAATTGTTGAAGCTGAGTGATAGTTCATGGGGGTTCAATATACTAAAATCTTTACTTCTATATATTTTTGAAATTTTCCATAATCAAAAGGTGATAAACGGCAACAGAAGAGAATTTTAAGAGATGAGAAGAAAGCCTAGTCCACCTCCCTGATTTTGCTGACAGCATGACATTGGACATAGAGGTGTTAAATGACTCGTTCAAAAGGATGCTTACCCCTGCCAGAGTTTTCACTCCAACAGAATCAATAAAATTGACTTGAGTGAAATCCAAAATGACAGTGTGGATGTTATCCCCTGGGGGCATAAATCTTTGCATTTCTTCAGGAAATGTGCTTTTGATCACTATTGGGGGATATTTTACTTCACCATCCTCTTCTTCCGGCTTGGTAGCATCTTCTCCATCTACTTCTGCATCCTGTGTCAAAAATTAAACCAAATCAGAATTCTATGAACAACTCACATTTCTGGTTGTGAGAAAGATTTATAATGGAAAATCCACCCTTGTATTCTTAAGCTACTGACTCTACCAGACCCCTTGTAAAATATTTGTCATATTCCAGCCTTGTAACTGAACAAAAAAAGGATGTATGTATAACTTTCCATTTTAACTCAATTTATTTTCTCTTTTTCCTTCTCCTCCTTTTTTTTTTCCTGTCCAACAAAATCCACTCTCCTCAGTTATCTATCCATTTGCCGCTAACTTCTAAAATAGTTCCATTAACTTTAGTACGACGGGTCATACATTAGCATGCCTGAACAGCAAAAGCCAGCCTTTGAGCTTTTTAAACTATCAGCTGAATCAATCTACGATAAAGTGCTAATGGTAAAATCTGTTAAGGTATTGCCTAATTTTTATTTTTTAAAATGATGTTTTCCTTACTTTTTTCAGAAACATCCTCATAACTGACCTTATCAGGTGCCTATAAAATATAGAGGATACTTGGGTGGTTTCTAAACCTTCCTCTTTTAGTAACTTCGTACTGTGTTTAAACTTGAATCATGAGTAAAGACGGAGAGCACTGAAGAACAAGACAGAAGGGAACATTTCAATGAAAAGACCACTCACCGCTTTGACAACAGTCGCGTTGGCCATATTTGCATTTCCGACTTCCTTAGCATACTTCCGCATGGCCTTTCTCCTTGCTCCCATGATGACTGCTGGGTTCACTCCAGTCTTTACAGAAGAGTAACACAAGCAAAATCACTGCATGGCGCTCCGAGACCCACCCCAATGCCACTCCCTTTCAAATCTCCCCATTTAACTGCTTTCTGTGTCAGGTTATCACCCCAGCCCTTGCACTGCTTTTCCCTCAGAGGCATTAGTAGCCTTTCTTATTCTCAATCTTTATTCAAGACAACCAGAAGCTAAAGTATTAAAGATAATTTTTAGAGCAGTCTTTATCAGGCTCAGATCTGTCAGGTTGTTATATTTAAGAGACTCTGTGCGTTGATAGGGAGGTTTTCCTATATACTGGGTGGTGTAGGGTTGAGTTCTAAACATGACCATAGGAATCTATATGATCCCAAGAGTAAGAAACCTAAAATTATTTTCTCACTTTTTCTTAAATTTTTTTTGAAAAGTTTTATATATATGTATATGATAAGAGAGAATGAACAATGGTGATGGCTGCACAATGTTTATGTACTTAATGCCACCACCCACTGGACTGTATATTTTGAAAATGTTTAAAATAGTGTATTTCATGTTACGTATCTTTTTATTGTAGTAACAATAAAAGAGAAACAAAGTGAAAATGAAATAGTATATACAAGGGTATTCTAGTGATCCTTATATCCCTGTCAACCCACAAATCCCATCCTCAGAAATAATCAATTTCTCAAGACTCACCTTTCGTTTTAATGCATTGCTATACAAGTCACTATTTGCATAGTAAATTGGTGCATTTATTTGAAATATTTTTATTCCAGGAATTTCTTTCACCTGAAGAGTAAAATATTGCTGAATTTAACACATGGAAATATATCAGAATGAAAACTGCATAGCCTCCCTACTCCAAACAGAAAATGAATGCAGAAGTTGCTAAGGTCTACTTTTCAGGGCTTAGCTAAAACAGTGTCACTCTAGCACACACACACACACACACACACAAAGATAAAAAAAGAAAAAAAAAAAGTCACTCTTATCTACTCATGCTCTGAACAGAACTGACAGAGACCTTTTAACATGCACATCTTTCCATTTGTTTTAAAAGTCAGTCTTTGTTTTACTTTTACCATTAAACACAAAGAAGAAACTGAAAAATACTCAAAAACAGAAAAGAAAATGGACAGGAGATGGAAGGCTGCTGCCCAGACTGTGAGAGGTAGGCAAATAAAATGAACAGAGGTTTACACTGGTTTGATTCACAGACGCAGGAAGGATCCTAAATGGACACAAGTGAAACTGAGTGAATATTTTATCAAGAACCCTCGTGGAACTCTGGGAGGCAGGC
The DNA here is from genome assembly GCF_000951035.1 of Colobus angolensis palliatus. Classification (NCBI taxonomy): domain Eukaryota; kingdom Metazoa; phylum Chordata; class Mammalia; order Primates; family Cercopithecidae; genus Colobus; species Colobus angolensis. The sequence continues at coordinate 10,830,532 of NW_012121154.1, forward strand.
TGGAAACAAGTAATCCTACATATAATTCTTTGGATCGAGGAAAAAAATAGCAATTCTAACACCTTTACCTTAGAGTGATTTTTGTTTCCTCGTTTTTTAATACCTTAGAGTGAGTCTGAGAATTTCTTCCCAAGTGTAAGACAAGACAGACAGACAAAACTAGTTTTAAAAGATTTTGCAAAAATCTTTGAGATTCCACAGAAGAAAAGAACATTCAAAATCAAGGAAATCTGAAACCATAATTTTAACCATTAAATGAAGTGGGAGAATTCCACAGCCCCACCATCTTACATGGTTAAAAACCACCATAATTTTACATGGTTAAAATTATTTTACCATTGGTTTACATTCACCAGAAAAAAACCATGCATACACAAACCATCCTTTCAGTTTCAATACCATATAAATATATACTTTAATTTCCACAATATATACTTATTCCCATTAAAAAATGAGGAAAAATAAATATTGGAAATTGAGTAGTTAATGCATAGTATAAATTATAAAATTGAATCCATACAGTAGATCAAAGCTCAGACTTTTAACTTTGACCACTATGTCTCCCACCTTATCCCTACTTTTTGTCCTGGGTAAAAACAGTACTTAGCCAAGCACATCACATGCTTACAACCTTTTTAAATGACAGAAAAAGGTCCTACCTCCTCATATGCGTCTATATCAATATACACATCAGTTTCAGGAAGCTGTCCAAGGACTTTGTAGCTTGGACTGAAGACAGAGAGTGTTAAATACCATTATGTTGAGGCACAGCGTGTGATTTCAACAGGAGATTGTGTATGTTTATGTCAGGTTGGGGTTTGCTAGTGCATTTGGAAATGCTTGATCCTTACACATTACGTCCCCAGTGCCATTCCAAGCCTAACACACCCCACACACCTCACACCACATGCACATCACATGCCACACACACATACATACCACACATGATATGCACACACCATGTACATCTCATACTACACATACACATCCCAATACCTACCTCACACACCACACACATACACAATACACACACTTACAATGCATACATACCACACACACATATACACACAATAAACACACACCACACATACAGAATACACAATTACATGATATACCACACATATACATACACACATGCATACATACCACATGTATAATACACAATACCCCCACATGCATATACACACATACAATGTACACACACCATACATACATACTTCATATCACACACAATATACACACAATATACTACACATATACACGTCATACACACCATATATATACTACACAATGCACACACCCCACATGCGTACACACCATGCACATACATACCACACATGTGCAATACACACATACCACATACACCTCATACCACACACATGCTCCCACACACATACACAATACACATACAATGTATACACACCCCACATACCACACATACACAATACACACATCTATACATAATGTATAGACACTACACACATACATACACACAATGCATACATACATACACACAATGCATACACACCCCACACACATGCACAACACAAATACTTACACATAATGCATACACACCACACAAAAAGACACACAATACACACACACCACACATATACAATATACACAATCACACCATATACCATGCATACACATCCACACATGCATACAAAACACACACATACTACATGGCACACACAATACCATACACAATACACACATACTATATACCTCACACCACACATACCCCTACATACATATACACACACACATGCATACATACCACACATGCAATATATAATATGCATACCACACACATACATGCGTACACACCACACACATGCACACACTACACAGACAATACACATACATGCACACACATGCATACATACCCCCACTACATGCCACACACAATACCATACACAATACACACACCACATACCCCTCATACCACGCACACACACACCCACATACATACACACATACACACCTGCATATACAACCTTCATCCCACATACATACACATACACACCTGCATATACAACCTTCATGCGAGACACAATACACACCACACACATGCATACACACACACAATACACATACATACACATCACGCACTTATACACGTATCACATACACCTCACATGTAACATTACACACACACACATGTATACCTCACACCACATACACAATGCATATCACACACCCTATACCTCCCCTCCCTGCAACACCATACCACAAATATGATCTGGTCAGGACAAAAGACTCAGGCATTTAGAGGTGGAGGCAACACTGAATTTCGCACAGTTCAAGTTATACCAGGGATATATGTGACACAAGTTCTCCTCATGCCACTCAGTAGACAGAACTGTCCTTCTGCTCTAACTTTAAAGTAGGAGAGGGAATTTTTGTTTGTTATTAGCAAGAATCACTGACTCATGGTAGGGGAGTAGTCAATTGAGGGCATGGGGAGAAAATGAAAATCTCACATTAGCATAGAAGTTTTCTTAATTTAGTCTGAATGGATTTTAAACATTATTTTTTGAGAGTCCTAATTCCTTTCTTTTTTTTTTTTTTGAGGCAGAGTTTTATTCTGTTGCCCAGACTGGAGTACAGGGGTGCAATCTTGGCTCACTGCAACCTCCATCTCCCGGGTTCAAGCAATTCTCCTGACTCAGCCTACCAAGCAGCTGGGATTACAGGTGTGTGCCACCATGCCCAGCTAATTTTTGTATTTTTAATAGAGACAGGGTTTCATCATGTTGGCCAGGCTGGTCTCGAACTCCTGACCTCAAGTCATCTACCCACCTCGGCCTCCCAAAGTGTCAGGATTACAGACTGGCATGAGCCACTGTGCCCATCCCTAATTCCTAACTCTTTGTAGGACCATCTGGCTCAAATTAGATACTGTAATAATGACAGATACGTCTTGAACACCTGTTATTATATCCTTTGAACAATGCTGCTGGGCACTATTAATAATTAATATTATAATAATAGTTAATATTATTAACAATCCTGCCATCATGTAAATGAGCAATTGAGGCTCAGTGGGGTTAGGTGAGTTGTTCAAGGTGAGAAAGCTTGGCAGAGCCAGAATATGGCTCAAGGTCTTTGATTTGACATTCCACAGTTTTGCTACTATGTCCTGGTGCTTTTCAGCATGAATGTCAAAGTACTTTGTAAATCAGAATATACCACACAAGTGTTAGCTGTTTTGCTGTATAGATTCCCTCCATAAGCATTCAGAGAACACAAATGATGTGCCTGGTACTAGACTCCAGGAACATCACTTTTACAGACAAGACGCTTACAGTCTAGTGATATCTGTGGACAAATATGGTTCTGAGGACTGATACTGTAGATAAGGAGCCAAGGCACTCAGCTGAGTTTGCGATTATGAGAAAACCTCTAAGAGACTCAAAGTGCTGTCCATGTGTTGCAATCCAGTGCCGCAGGGGAGGCAGAGCAGGGGATGGGCACATGGATCACAAGTACACAACTAGCTGAGATGGACACATGCAAAGTGCTGGGGAAGGATCAGAGCGTTGCTGTGGGTACACAGGAGAAGTTGAGGTCCCTGACTGGGCCTCAAAGGATGAGGATTTCAAATGTAGAAGATGAACAGGCTTTCCTGATGATCTGCAGTGCCCTGGCACACCATTTCTGCAATACTATTGCTCCCAGTGAAGGCCAAGTCCTCACTACTTCCCTAATGACACCAAGAGCAAGAAAGTCTCTTTTAATGAAATCCCATGGCGTTTTATTTGGCATTTCTTATGCTTATCATACTGTACTTTGTTTACACCTGTTGAGGCACTTATAACTGTGTATTCTAGTCTTTAAAAATTTACTTTTGTTTTATTATTTGCTTATTTCTTTTTTAGAGATGGGATCTTGTTCTGTGGCCCACGCTGGAATGCAGTGGCCTGATCATGGCTCACTGTAGCATTGAACTCCTAGGCTCCAGTGATCCTTGTGCCTCAGCCTCCTGAGTAGCTGGGACTATAGGTGTGCACCACTACACCTTGCAAATTAAAAAAAAAAATTTTGTAGGTTGGGTGCAAAGTTTGACACCTATAATCCCAGCACTTTGGGAGGCTGAGGTGGGAGGAACACTTGAACCCAGGAGTTCAAGACCAGCCTGAGCATGATGGTGAGACCCCATCTCTACAAAAAATTTAAAAATTAGCCAGGTGTGATGGTGTGTGCCCATCATGGGAGGCTGAGATGGGAGGATCCCTTGAGCCCAGGAATTCAAGGTGGCAGTGAGCTGTGACCGTGCGACTGCACTGCAGCCCATGTGGCAAAGTAAAACTCTGTCTCTAAAAATAATAACATAAAAAATAATTTTTTTTTGGTAGAGGCAGGGTCTCATTATGTTGTCCAGGTGGGTCTCAAACTCCTGGCCTCAAGCAATCCTCCTGCCTTGGCCTCCCAAATTGCTGGGATTAGGGGCATGAGATGAGCCACTGTGTTTGGCCTATATTCTAATTTTTTTGAAGATGGATTATAAAATGCTGATTGAGGCCAGGAGCGGTGGCTCATGCCTGTAATTCCAGCACTTTGGGAGGCTGAGGCAGGTGGATCACGAGGTCAGGAGTTCAAGACCAGCCTGGCCAAGATGGCGGAACCCTGTCTCTACAAAAATTACAAAAAATTAGCTGGGCATGGTGGCAGGTGCCTGTAATCCCAGCTACTCAAGAGGATGAGGCAGAGGCAGAGGCAGAGAACTGCTTGAACTCGGGTGGTGGAGATTGCAGTGAGCTGAGATCACACCACTGCACTCCAGCCTGGGTGAAAGAGCATGATTTTGTCTTAAAAAAAAAAAATGCTGATTGAGTCAGCTTCTGGATTTGTAAAAACTCACATCTGAGTCATTGCCTCACCACGTACTGTGATCTTGGGCAAGTTACCCAATCATTCGAGACTTCAGCATCCACATCTGTGAAACAGGGTTGCTGATTGTCATTGGGTTATAAGATTATATGAAACGACATAAAGCATTGATCTTTGCACAGAGCCAGGCACATAAGTAATTATAATAATTTGTGCCATCCTTACTTCATTGTCCTTTTTAACACCATCATCATGATAACGTGTTTGTCATCCTTAGGACAACGCAACCTTTGAGGGGAAGGACCATGTCTTATATACTGCACTGTCCCTAGAGTCTAGCATCTCCCTGGGAATATAATAGGCCTCAACAAGTATCTATTTAGTGAAATTATAATTTTTTAAATTTTATAATGCTAACCAAATTGTAAGCTTTGGAGGGCAGAAGCTGAACCTCTGTCACATTTATAACTCTTGCAAGTGCCCGAGTTCAGGAACTATCTGCAGAACGATGTGATTTGTCTCTCTTTTTATTGTTGTTGTTGTTGTTGTTGAGGCAGACTCTCGCTCTGTCGCCCAGGCTGGAGTGCAGTGGCACAATCTCGGCTCACTGCAAGCTCCGCCTCCTGGGTTCACGCCATTCTCCCCCCTCAGCCTCCCCAGTACCCCTGCCACTGCAACCTCTGCCCCCCAGGCTCAAGTGATCCTTCCACCTCAGCCCTCCAAGTAGCTGGGACCACAGTGTGCACCACCATGCCCAGTTAATATTTTGTACTTTTGGTATGGATGGGGTTTTACCAGGTTGCCCAAATTGGAGTTTTTTTATTTTTTTTTGAGATGGGCTCTTACTCTTTCATCCAGGCTGGAGTGTAGTGGTGTGATCTTGGCTCACTGCAACCTCAGTCTCTCAGGTTTAAGCGATTCTCCTGCCTCAGCCTCCTCAATAGCTGGGATTACAGGTGTGCGCCAACACACCCAGCTATTTTTTTTTGTATTTTTAGTAGAGACGGGGTTTCACCATGTTGGCCAGGCTGGTTTTGAACACCTGACTTCAAATGATCCACCTGCCTCAGTCTCCCAAAGTGCTTGGATTACAGGTGTGAGCCAGTGTGCCCAGCCCAAACTGCAGCGCCGGCCACCATGCCTGGCTGACTTTTGTAATTTTAGTAGAGATGAGGGTTTGCCATGTTGCCTAAGTTGGTCTCGAACTCCTGACCTCAACTGATCTGCCTGCCTCAGCCTCCCAAAGTCCTGGGATTACAGGAGTGAGACACCACACTTGGCCAAAAGTTACAGATATTTTAAAACCATAACGTTCACCAAAGTTCTGAGATAAAGAACTCTCATATATACTAATAATGTTCTTTATAAAAATGGGAAACACTTCTTTTAGATAAATATGGGCAACAGTATTGGAACTTGTTATTAAAAGTAGTTAAATTCTTATCTTCAGTTTAGAATCCCACATATTCTTAACATTCTTCTGTTATGTCATTTGTGAAGATGAAAGAGCTCATTTCCCACCCTTGAGGGTAGGGAGCATCCTGACATCCTGCAGATAAGGGGTCAACATCCTCATAAAGTGCCCTTTCAACACACCACAGTCACAACTTGAAGATTTCATGTGATTTGCAACCACAGGCAAAACACACTAGCTTCATTTTCATTTCCCTGTGTGAAAGCAGGAAGGGCACTGGCATTGGGAGAGTGTGTGGCACTTCTCAGGCACTGTGCTGGCTGTTTGTAGGCCTTGTCATTTAAACCTTATTGTAACTATATGAGGTAGAAAGTATTAGTCCCATTTTACAGATGCAGAAACAGGCTCTGAGAGGTTTACAAAATCATAGAGCTTACAGAGGTGCTGCCAGGACGTGACTGAAGTCCAGGCTATTTCTATTTTATTGTTAAACTTTTTTTGAGATGGAGTTTTGCTCTTGTTGCCCAGGATGGAGTGCAATGGCACGAACTTGACTCACTGCAACCTCTGCCTTCTGGATTCAAGCGATTCTCCTGCCTTAGCCTCCCGAGTAGCTGAGATTACAGGTGCACGCCACCACACCCAGCTAATTTTTTGTATTTTTAGTAGAGACAGGGTTTCACCATGTTGGCCAGGCTGGTCTCGAACTGCTGGCCTCATGATCCGCCCACCTTAGCCTCCCAAAGTGCTGGGATTCCAGGCAAAAGCCACTGCACCTGGCCAGTCCAGGCTATTTCTATGACAATGCTTCCTTTTCATCTTTATGGTGATTTATCATAAAAAGTTTTTGTTTTTGTTTTTGTTTTTTGGTAGAGACAGAGTTTTGCTCTGTTGGCCAGGCTGGTCCTGGCCTCAAGTGATCCTCCCACCTCAGCCTTCCAAAGTGCTGGAATTGGGATTACAGGTGTGAGACACCACGCCCAGCCCATAAATATATATATATATTTTGAGATGGAGTCTTGCTATGTTGCCCAGGCTGGAGTGCAGTGTCTCAATCTTGGCTCATTGCAACCTCCACCTCCTGGGTTCAAGCAATTCTCCTGCCTCAATCTCCCAAGTAGCTGGTATTTCAGGTGCACACCACCACACCTGGCTAATTTTTTTTGTATTTTTATTGGAGACGGGGTTTTACCATGTTGGTCAGGCTGGTTTCAAACTCCTGACCTCAAGTGTTCTGCCTGCCTTGGCTTCCGAAAGTGCTGGGATTACAGGCGTGAGCCACTGTGCCCAACCATATTTCTTCAAAAGTTATTTTATACTTTGCCTAGTGGGCTCAGCTTCCTACTAGGGAGAAGAGATAACAGGGGATAGTGGTTCCGGATGGAGGAAAGGACAATGGAAGGACTGCATATGATAACTTGGTGTCAGAGTTTGCTTCATGTCATTGAAACCTATGTCAGTACCTGGTGCCAAAACAAACTGCAAGAGGGTAAATAAACCTGCATAGCACTAGACTGGGAATGGCAGAAACAATGATGGAAATTAGGCTCTTTTAACATAACCATTGATGGGAGCATAAATTGTGACACAGTAGAGCATTTGGCAAAATTATATGGAATTTTTTAATTGGCATTTTGTTCATTTAGTCAACAGGCTACATGAGTGTTACAGCTCCCTCTCACACTAACTAGAAATCATCAAAGGGCTCCACTTTTACCAACTTAAACTTTGGTCTACACTTAAAGTCAACATTGTAATCTCTGCCGGGATATTCACACCCATTCAAATCTGGGCACTCACCTCTGTGTTCTGTAAATCACAGTCAGCAGAGCAATGATCACAGCGGTGATCAAACCATAGTCCAATCCCAGGAACAAGGAGGACACAAAAGTGGTAAGCCAGATGGTCTAAGCAAAAGACAGAAAGCTCGATGAAGAACCACGTTAAACATCCCACAAGAGGTAAACACGCAACTAACTGTGCACACACACATGCTACTTTTACCTTGCCTAACTGGATACTGCACATAACAACTGCATTAACTTATCTTTCTCACATTTTTCTTAGCATAATCATATTTGCTCTATGACATATTAACATAGCCATCACCTTTGTTACTTACCAGCTCTATTTTGCTGGTTCTCCAGAAAAAGGGGAGATCTGAGAACTGCATAAACATTCCCTTCAGGTTGACAATCACAATGGCGGACAGCACAGCCTGAAACAGAGCACATCCCCCATGCCTCTCCTCTTGTGTCCACAGAGTGCCCTTGGCTGGTTCCTCACTGTCCTGCTGTCCTCCCCATGTCTTCTCCCTACTCACTTCCTATATGGCACTGATGGTAGCTTTGAAGCCAAGGACACCTGGATTTTTAGGACCTGGTTAGCTAAAAGGGACCTTGGAAAATCAGTCTTTTTTTTTTTTTTGAGATGAAGTCTTGCTCTGTCACTCAGGATGGAGTGCAGTAGTGCAATCTTGGCTCACTGCAACCTCTGCCCCCCAGGTTCAAACAATTCTCCTGCCTCAGCCTTCTGAGTAGAGTAGCTGAGACTACAAGCACATGCCACCACACTCAGTTAATTTTTGTATTTCTAGTAGAGACAGGGTTTCATTATATTGGCCAGGATGGTCTTGAACTCCTCACTGCAGGTGATCCGCCCACTTCGGCCTCTCAAAATGCCAATTGCAAGTGTGAACCACCGCACCCGGCCGGAAATCAGTCTGATATCCTAATAGCAAACCTGCATGGTGGCCAAGAGGTTCAGAATTAAACTTGGTACTCAAGGAATTATTTCACCTATGGTCTTTCTACATTATGATCTTCCCTACTCTATATGGTTTCTGATCTCTACTAGATTAAATGTATCATCATGTAACTATCTTATGAGTGTAGGCCACTTCAGACTTTTTTATGAAAGTATAAGGTCATAGAAGGTCAAAGAGAGAAGGGACGTTCAAGATCAGCCAGTCCAAACTCTGACGTTGCAGATAAGGAAACTGAGACTCAGAGGAGTTAAGATGGCTTTCCCCAGGTCCTGCAGGCAGCTGTCAGTAGTTACAGAGCAGGATCTTGGTCCTAGCCTTGGCCCTTTCTCATGCCATCCTGTGAGGGTTACAGTAAATAACCCTAATATAGCCATAAAAACATAAACAAATAAAATAGCAAAATCTCTACACATGAAAAAAACTCCACCCAAGTCCACATTATACACACCTGGGGCAATGATTCAAAGAGGAATCCAGTTGCTAATATGACCAGCAGAATCATTAATGAGGCCAAACAACCTGCAAGCTGAATGAGAGAAGACACACGGAAGGGGCTTTTAGGAGACGTGAATAAGAGGCAGGGCGTAAGTCGGTTTTATTCTTTTGATAATTACTATGGGAAGATCAAGAAAATAAGCATTCAAATAAGTCAACTAAACCACTACATACCTATAGCTCCATCCCACTCCCTCTCTGAAGTTTTGGTTCTTCTTATGGCTTTTAAATGGAAGCCGAAATGCTGAAATATCCTAATTAAAATGCCCTTTCCAGAGGTGGGGGAAAGATGTCTGGTGTCAATCTGAGACCCACAAGGGCCACCAGAAGAGTTCAGATAAGTGTCTGTTGTGCAATATGGGAGCCAGTAGCCACATGTGGTCATTTTTTTTTTTTTTTTTTTTGAGACAGAGTATCACTCTGTTGCCAGGATGGAGTGTAGTGGCGCAACCTCGGCTCACTGCAACCTCCGCCTGCCAGGTTCAAGTGATTCTCCTGTCTCAGCCTTCCGAGTAGCTGGGACTACAGGCGCCCGCCATCACGCCCAGCTAATTTTTGTATTTTTAGTAGAGACGGGGTTTCACCATGTTGGCCAGGATGGTCTCGATTTCCTGAACTCGTGATCCACCCGCCTAGTCCTTCCAAAGTGCTGGGATTACATGTGTGAGCCACTGCACCCTGCCGGCCATTTACATTTTTAAAAATTAAAAGTCAGGTCTTGGTCGAACTAACCACATTTCAAGTGCTCAAGAGCCACATGTTGCTAGTGGCTGCCATATTGGACAGTGCAGATATCGAACATTTCCATCACTGTGGAAAGTTCTACTGTATGGTGCTGGCGTACTGTCCACACTCAGTCTCAGGCTTTCATGAACAACATCCCATGTCTGAACTTTGAGGTTTACTGTTAGCCAAGCGTTGCATAACTTTCCAATTTAACTGGAGAATATACCTCTTTCCTATAGATTCAGTTCCTTGTGATTCACTTCAACCAATCATGCCTTTCTCTGATTCACTATACAGCTCACTGGAGCATGGATCTGCAGGCAGAGTAGCTTTGTTTGGGTTCAGGATATAATCAAAAGATTAAAATTTAATTACCACCCATATCACCAGGTCTTAGAGGCCTGTTATGTACACACCTGTGTCTTCCCACCAGTTCCCTCCTGAACAAGGCTTCGAGACAAGGAGCATGAAATTGAAAAGGTCTGGAACAGTGAGCCAATGGAATTGCACAGTCCCAGGGCAATGAGCTCCTTTTCCATGTAGAAACAAAACACAAAAGAGATAGGTCATTCTTCAGGAAAAAAAGCATAATAGCCCATTTAATACACATTGTTAGCACTACAGTCTATCTCTTCATTTTCCTTTCAGATGTAAGAATTTGTTTAGTATGAGTTCAAAATAGGAATTATGGCATATTTTATAGTGGGGGGGAGGAAACACTTTGAATTTTTATTTTGTCAGAGATAAATGCTAGGCCTCCCCTGCTTAGCCTCCTTCTTTCCAAACACATCCTCTACAAAATCTTCTTAATGCTTAAGAAGAAAACTGCATGAAAAGGGATAAACTATTTATATTGCTGAAGAGAAAGTTATTGTTGTATAGGACTCTCGGCATCTTTTTAATGCCTGGGCTATTGCTCACCAATGAATACATGCCAGTGTCTTCCTGGGGCGAGTCCTGCTCTTAGATTTACTTTGGGTATTTCTAGTTTGACAACTGCATCTCAGATGAATGTGGAGCATCTAGTTTCTCCTTAGAATACATAAGGTATTGAAATAGACATTGTTATGTCAACATTATAGGTCACAGTGTTCGGATTAAATACCTCATCTATGGCTGTGTTATAAAGTAGGTGACAAAGAGAATATTGTGGAGTTAGTGATGAATCATATACCCAATGTTTAATGAACAAAGATAAGCCTTCCTGGGGAGCAAAAATGCCCTGGAAAAACATTTAATTCTAAGCTGTGAGCTTTAAGAATAGGGATAACATTACAGGTTGAATAAATACATGCTTCAGATACATCAATCACCTAGAAAAAAAGTTTTTCTACCAAGATAGATTAGTTCTTGTGCCTTCCACAACCGACGTTGGTGATTGTACTGCTATGAAACATCTGCAGGAAACTGATTATCTTTACCTGATTGCCGTCAACCTGGTAGCCATGTTTATTTGCTAAGGTCTTGGCCATGGAGATGGTCACTGAAAATCCAACGATGGCTATGGCAATGGCATCTACGTACACAAGGTGGAAGAGGCTGGTGTCCGGATTGGCTGGAGGTAGCAGCCTGAAAAGTCAAGCTGACTTTAACTTGTGTTGTGACCACAAGGCAAAGAAAAAAACCCTGCAACTGCAGGGAAGCATTTTAGGGGGGCATTATCTGCAAATGAGGTGATTAATGTTTGGGTAATTATTTGCTCTGGTTAGCAAAAAGGAGGGCCCTCCTTGACACAGAGAGGATCTTTTCAGGCTCAAACTGCAGAGTGCAGCTTTCTACCTGGATGGGTTATCAGAAGACATCAGATGCCGTTGTATTTATAAAAGGAGTAACCTCATACCTCATGGCATCCTAATGGCAAGTGTAAGTAAGACACAGAAAGCAGGAAGGAGAGGGTCAGCAAAGTGCTCAGATGCCACCAGGCATCTGAACCCAAGTCCTGAGGTGGGGAGGAGCGTAGTCTAAGGGCTACCTTAGAGGAGAATTAATGTCCTGGCAATGCTAGGCACCCCATACTTCTCCCCCTTGTCATCTGATGTAAGGACTCTGAGACTGCTACCTCTTCCTGTTTTTTTTTTTTCTAACCAATTAGCTGAGTTTGTAACATGGGAAGGGAGCAGCAGAAGACTATACTCCTTGGGTGTCACCTAGGAATCTTTTGAATTTGGAGGAGACAAAAGTATGACTCCTGGAATCCCACAATGGAGAACCCAGCTTTTGTGGTACATACTTGTAGTCTGGGATCCTTATCTTAAAGAAACAGAATAGGGATTCCCTAGAATGTTATGGGGGAAGGGGCAATAGGGATTTTCAGACATTCTGCCCCAATTCAAGGCATTGGGCGAAACAATAATAGCAATAACTTAACTGATACTAATAATTATAATTATTACAATAACAAGCATTCATTACATGCCATCTCTTTGCCAGGTTCTGTGCTCATTTAATTATTTTCAATGGCCCGGTGAACTAGGCACCATTATAATTTTACAGATGAAGAAAATGAGGCATAGTGGGGTTCAGCAACTTGTACAAGGACAAGCAGCTCATCTACCAAGTACAACAAAACCATGAAGAACCTGCTTGGCTACAGCTATTTCTCTTACTATGTCATAGCGCAGTGACAGAAGGGATGTTTCACGTCATGGAGTAAGGAAAGAAAGGAAGAAAGGGAAAGGAACCTAGTGTCTATTAAGGTGAGTTTACCTGCTACATACTTTACATAAGTCGTCTCATTTTTCCTCACAGCACTCCCATTACATAGGTTCCACTATTATCCCAATTTATAGGTGAATAAATGGATTTTGACAGACGTTAAGTGATTTTCCCAAAATGGAGCAGGGAGTCAGACCTGGGGGGTCTGACTATAAAATCTGTTGTCCCTCCCTGCTCTTTGCTGCACAGGCATGAACTAAGAGGGAAGGCCTAGGAGCAGGTTTGGGCCTAAGGGAATAAGAATATAAGAAAAGGACATATTTTGGACTGAGTGAAGGAAAGTAAACAAACAAACAAGAAAACAGGATACAGTGCTATGATTGGGATCTTTAATAGTCAACTGTCACTTTCTGGGCACTGCAAAATGCACTGCTCATCTACCAAGTAGGACAAAACTACGAAGAACCTGCTTGTCTACAGCAGATGCACTTATATGTGTATGTATGTGTACACAGAAGCGTGGTAGTTTGCTTCCATTCCTCCCATACGTAATTACATGTGCATGACACTCCCCCAATCTAGATGTGGAATCTGTTTCTCCTCCAGCTATATCTGGGCTGGCCTCATGATTTGCTTTGAGCAACAGAATGTGGTGGAACTGATGCTGTATGAGTGCCTTAAGAGGCCTGGTAAATTCTCTGCTTTTCTTTCCTGTTGCTCTGAGCCCCCATGTAAAGAGGTCTGGCAATGCTGCTGAAGATACCACTTGTAGAGAAGATGCCAGCCAGCCCTCACCTGTTCCAGTCACTCCAGCTTAAGTGTCAGACATGTGAGTGAAGCCCCCTTGGATCCTCCAACACTACTCACACCTGCAGACATCTGCAGATGCATAAAAAACCCCAAGTGAGACCTGCCAAAGAACCACCCAACTGAGCCTAACCTAGACTAAATAATTACGAGCAAATTAATGGCGGCTGTTTTAAGTCACTGTTTTGGGGTAGTCTGTTATCAGTGGAGCAGTAAGACTCACAGGTAACTGAAATGGTATGATTGTATGTAGATAGGTAGGTAGGTATTTGTTACCTACTTAGTTTTGGGCAATGTTACAGAAAGATAAGGTTTCTGGGTAGCCAATTTCCAGAAATGTAAAGTCTTTTTTTTTTTTTTAAGTTAAGCTGTCACATATAGAAGGGAAGCAGTATGTTTGAGTACAATGCAATAGGAAAAGGAAGGTATTAAGCAGAAATTATAGTGACAAGTAGATATATATATATATATATGTTTTTTTTTTTTTAAATTTTTTTTTTTGAGATGGTGTTTCACTCTTGTTGCCCAGGCTAGAGTGCCATGGCATGCGTGATCTTGGCTTACTGCAACCTCTGCCTTCCAGTTTCAAGTGATTCTCCTGCTCAGCCTCCCAAGTAGCTAGGAGCGCCTGCCACCACACCCAGCTAATTTTTGTATTTTTACTAGAGACGGGGTTTCACCCTGTTTGCCAGGCTGGTCTGGAACTCCTGACCTCGTGATTCGCCTGCCTTGGCCTCCTAAAGTGCTGGGATTACAGGAGTCTACCACCATGCCCGGCCAATAATATGTTTTTAAAATGTACAGTTAGATAATAAAGATGAAGCAAAGAAGTAACATGATTAGAAACTAAAAACTCATTGAAGTAACAGTCTTAGAACCCATTACTAATAAGTAATTAACATGACTTGAATGCTGTGTGTTCTGGTGTTCACTCACTGCCTTCCATGTATTATCTCCTGTAGTTCTCACAACTGCCCTTGAGATAAGCACTAATTACCACGCCCACCTGGCAGGTGAGGAAACGAGGCTTTGAGAAGATAAGTGTCACACAGCTAGTACTTGGCAGGCTAGGATTTAGGTTGTTTTGCTCTTAAATCCTATGTCACTCAAGGAGAGATTTTTAAAACTATTCAATTTAGGAAAACAAAAGAAAACAGAAAACCACTTGCCACTATTGATGGGATTGTAAAATGGTATAACTGCTATGGGAAACAGTATGAAAGGCTCTCAAGAAAGTAAAAACAGATCCAGCAATCCCACTTACAGGTATATACCCAAAAGAACTGAAAGAAAGGTCTCAAAGACGTATTTGCACACCCATATCCACAGCAGGAATATTCACAATAGCCAAAAGGTAAAGGCAACCCACATGCTCATCAATGGATGCACGGAGAAATAAAATACAGTATATATCCACAATGGAATATTATTCAGCCTTAAAAAGGGAAGAAAATACTGTCATATGCTACAATATCGACAAATTCTGAAGACACTATGCTAACTGAAATAAGCCAGTCACAAAAAGACAAATGCTGTATGATTCCACTTACATGAGGGATCTAGAGAAGTCAAATTCATAAAAACAGAAAGATGAATGGTGGTTAGTAGGGGCTAGGGGAAGAAGAAAAGAGGAAGTTCTTGTTTAAGAGGTACAGAGTTATAGATTTGCAAGGTGAAAAAGTTCTGGAGATCTGTTTTACAATAATGGGAATATATTTAACACTACTGAAATGTACACTTAAAATTGATTAAGATTGGCTGGGCACGGTGGCTCATGCCTATAATCCCAGCACTTTGGGAGGCTGAGCTGAGTGGATCACTTGAGGTCAGGAGTTCGAGACCAGCCTGGCCAACATGGTGAAACCCTGTCTCTACTAAAAATACAAAAATTAGTTGTGTGTGGTGGCACACACCTGTAATTCCAGATACTGAGGAGGCTGAGGCAGGAGAATCACTTGAACCCTGGAGGCAGAGGTTGCAGTGAGCTGAGATTGTGCCATTGCACTCTAGCCTGGGCAACAGAGTGAGACTCAGTCTCAAAAAAA
>NW_012121154.1:10850131-10852177 GCF_000951035.1 Colobus angolensis palliatus
AAAAAAAAAAAAAGGTTTAGACAAAATTTTGTTACGTGTTTTTTACTACAATAATACTAAAAATAAAATGCACCCAATGATTATTTTTCATTGCAAGAGTACTAAAGTAAGAGTTAGAGGCAATAGATCCATTGATTATTTCAGTCACATGGTTACTTAAAACTACTTTCCTACCCTAGAGGAAGTGTTCCAACGACATCCACATTGTATGATTCTTTCAAGTTAAACCCAGCTGAAATGCCAGTTCCCATTACCACCTGAAAAGACACAAATCCAAATGCACCTTTAGATATGAATGTTCAAATACTGCAAAAATCAGCTTCAAATATGTTAGTCAAGTCAAATCTATTCTCACTTTTAACATTCAGATTTAAAAAGAATTACCATTAGCTTCAACAACTCTAACTTCTCTTAATGACCCACCTTACATAATTAAAATGAACTCTACAGTTTATGACCTGGAATTTTCTTCATGCTTTGTCCTTTTCTACACTCAGGTGTCTGGCTAGTTGACTGCAACAGAAAAAGGTCATAAAGCCTTTCAAACGTTGACCTTACCTTTAGGGTGGTGAAATGAGTCTCTGGCCACAACGTTATAAATAAAGGATATTTAACTCTGTACTTTGAGGGTGGTAAAATGACACTGTATGATTACAAAATGTACGTCTGGATTTAGAATCCTCCTGGTGATCCTGTTT
The DNA here is from genome assembly GCF_000951035.1 of Colobus angolensis palliatus. Lineage (NCBI taxonomy): Eukaryota > Metazoa > Chordata > Mammalia > Primates > Cercopithecidae > Colobus > Colobus angolensis. The sequence goes on from NW_012121154.1 coordinate 10,850,830, forward strand.
CCAGGACAGCAGCCCCAAGTGTGGCGATAGGGCCCCAGCAGCAACCCATAGCTGTCTCCTCCCATTTCAGCTACAAAGTCAGGGTAGAACTGTACATCAAACAGAGGGTCATAGTACATAAGGCCATCCTGGATTGGCAGGGCATAGATTTACTTGGGGTGTAAAGTACAATCCCTAATGAGTTACAAGAGAAACATAACAAAAGGTGAGATAGCAATTTGCTCAGGAATTATTGCCTATAGAGCTTTCTGAGAGAGTTATCCAACAGAGAAGAAATCAGAGCTGGCAGGGAAGGAAGCCAGTCCCTCCTGAGGAGGGTCACTGCGGGAAACAAATAAGGTAAGCTTATTATCAGAAACAGCAGCCTGGGAGACCAGGGGCATGGGGGATTCTGGCTCTTTTGATGGAAGGATCCTTTTCTGTTGAAGACAATTATTTTCATCACCCTTAATTGCATTTTTTGTGCATCTCTAACTAGGGGAGTCCCTCGAATATTTAAATCCACACAATATATACGGCTTAAGCTCCTGGAGCTTTAATTTTATAGAGTGGTAAGTAATTTAAACCATTGTTTTCATATCAACACAAATAGATGTATTATAAAATTGAATGCAAAACTCAAAAAATATTTTTATAATAAAAAATACATTTGACACTTAAAGGGAATCATAAAGATGCTGTCCCTAGGAGACAGATTTAGTAACCCGAAGCAGGAGAGGCAAGCTGTGTCATTTACTTAATAATTGGGGCTTGCCTGACTTCTTTCCCTCGCAAGGGTGCTCAGAACCTTTTGCTGTACTCCAAGTCAAAACGGGAACTCTGTGCCTAGCCCCAGTGAGAGAAGAGGTTTTGAAACTGTTAGAGATATATTTTGTTTTGTTTTGCCTGTTAAAAGGTACTAATGCCATATAGACAAGACTGAAAAAAAGAAAAAGTTTGAAGGTATTGGCTTCCTTGCGAGCTACACCAGCCAGTTGTTTTCATAGCTAGAACTTTTGGCTATAATTTGGATCATTTCTTTTTTACTTTTAAATTTTTTATTTTATTACACTTTAAGTTCTGGGATACATGTGCAGAACGTGCAGATCTGTTACATAGGTGCACCCATCAACCCATCATCTACATTAGGTATTTCTCCTAATGCAATCCCTCCTCATGCCCCCCACCCATGGACAGGCTCCAGTGCGTGATGTTCCCCTCCTTGTGTCCATGTGTTCTCATTGTTCAACTCCCACTTGCGAGTGAGAACATGCGGTGTTTGGTTTTCTGTTCCCGTGTTAGTTTGCTGAGAATGATGGTTTCCAGCTTCATCCATGTCCCTATGAAGGACAGGAACTCATCCTTTTTT
>NW_012121154.1:10856204-10862945 GCF_000951035.1 Colobus angolensis palliatus
GTCTCGGCCTCCCAAAGTGCTGGGATTACAGGCTTGAGCCACCGAGCCCGGCCTTGTTTCCTGACTTTTTAATGACCACCATTCTAACGGGCATGAGATGGTATCCCACTATGGTATTGATTTGCATTTCTCTAATGACCAGTGATGATGAGTTTTTTTTCATATGTTTGTTGGTTGCATAAATGTCTTCTTTTGAAAAGTGTCTATTCATATCCTTTGCCCACTTTTTGATGGGGTTATTTCTTTCTTGTAAATTTGTTTAAGTTCCTTGTAGATTCTGGATATTAGCCCTTTGTCAGACAGACAGATTGCAAAAATTTTCTCCCGTTCTGTAGGCTGCCTGTTCACTCTGCTGATAGCTTCTTTTGCTGTGCAGAAGCTCTTTAGTTTAATTAGATTCCATTTGTCAATTTTGGCTTTTGTTGCCATTGCTTTTTTTGTTTTAGTCATGAAGTCTTTGCACATGCCAATGTCCTGAATGGTACTGTCTAGGTTTCTTCCAGGGTTTTTATGGTTGTAGGTCTTAACGTTTAAGTCTTTAATCCATCTTGAGTTAATTTTTGTATAAGGTGTAAGAAAGGGGTTCAGTTTCAGTTTTCTGCATATGGCTGGTCAGTTTTCCCAACACCATTTACTAAATAGGGAATCATTTCCCCATTGCTTGTTTTTGTCAGGTTTGTCAAAGATCAGATGGTTGTAGATGTGTGGTATTATTTCTGAGGCCTCTGTTCTGTTCCACAGGTCTATATATCTGTTTTGGTACCAGTACCATGCTGTTTTGGTTACTGTAGACTTGTAGTATAGTTTGAAGTCAGGTAGCGTGATGCCTCCAGCTTTGTTCTTTTTGCTTAGGATTGTCTTGGCTATGCGGGCCTTTTTTTGGTCCCATACGAAATTTAAAGTAGTGTTTTCTAATTCTGTGAAGAAAGTCAATAGCAGCTTGATGGGGATAGTATTGAATGTATAAATTACTTTGGGCAGTATGACCACTTTCACGATATTGATTCTTCCTATCCATGAGCATGGAATGTTTTTCCATTTGTTTGTGTCCTGATTTGTAGTCCTCCTTGAAGAGGTCCTTCACATCCCTTGTAAGTTGGATTCCTAGGTATTTTATTCTGTTTGTAGCAATTGTGAATGGGAGTTCACTCATGATTTGGCTGTTTATTTTTGGTGTATAGGAATACTTGTGATTTTTGCACATTGATTTTGTATCCTGAGACTTTGCTGAAGTTGCTTATCAGCTTAAGGAGGCTTTGGGCTGAGATGATGGGTTTTTCTAAATATACAATCATGTCACCTGCAAACAGAGACAATTTGACTTCCTCTCTTCCTATTTGAATACCCTTTATTTCTTTCTCTTGCCTGATTGCCTTGGCCAGAAGTTCCAATAGTATGTTGAATAGGAGTAGTGAGAGAGGGCATCCTCATCTCATGCTGGTTTTCAAAGGGAATGCTTCCAGTTTTTGTCTATTCAGTATAATATTGGCTGTGGGTTTGTCATAAATAGTTTTTATTATTTTGATATGTTCCATCAATACCTCATTTGAGAGTTTTTAGCTCGAAGGCTGTTGAATTTTCTCGAAGGCCTTTTCTGCATCTATTGAGATAATCGTGGTTTTTGTCACTGGTTTTGTTTATGTCATGGGCTATGTTTATTGATTTGTGTATGTTGAACCAGCTTTGCATCCCAGGGATGAACCTGACTTGATCATGGTGGATAAGCTTTTTAATGTGCTCCTGGATTCAGTTTGCCAGTATTTTTTTGAGGATTTTTGCATCGATGTTCATCAGGGATGTTGGCCTGAAATTTTCTTTTTGTTGTTGTGTCTCTGCCAGGTGTTGGTATCAGGATGATGCTGGCCTCATAAAATGAGTTAGGGAGGATTCCCTCTTTTTCTATTGTTTGGAGTAGTTTCAGAAGGAATGGTACCAGTCCCTCTTTGTACCCCTGGTAGAATTCGGCTGTGAATTCGTCTGGTCCTGGACTTTTTTTTTTGGTTGGTAGGCTATTCATTGCTGCCTCAATTTCAGAACTTTTTATTGGTCTATTCAGGGATTCAACTTCTTTCTGGTTTAGTCTTGGGAGGGTGTGTGTGTCCAGGAATTTATCCATTTCTTCTAGATTTTCTAGTTAATTTACATAGAGATGTTTATAGTATTCTCTGATGGTAGTTTTTTTTGTTGTTGTTGTTGAGGCAGAGTCTCATTCTTGCTCAGTTGCCCAGGCTGGAGTGCAGTGGTTTGATCTTGGCTCACTGCAACTTCTGCCTCCCAGGTCAACCTCCCGAGTAGCTGGGACTGCAGGTGTGGGACACCCTGTCCAGCTAATTAAAAAAATTTTTAATACAGAGGGGGTTTCTCCATGTTGGCCAATATGGTCTTGATCTCTTGACCTTGTGATTCGCCTGCCTCAGTCTCCCAAAGTGCTGGGATTACAGGCGTGAGCCACCGTGCCCAGCCAGTAGTTTGTATTTCTGTGGGATCAGTGGTGATATCCCCTTTCTCATTTTTTATTGTGTCTATTTGATTCTTCTGTCTTTTCTTCTTTATTAGTCTGGCCAATAGTCTATCTATTTTGTTAATCTTTTCAGAAAACCAGCTCCTGGATTCACTGATTTTTTTGAAGGGTTTTTCTTGTCTCTATCTCCTTCAGTTCTGCTCTGATCTTAGTTATCACTTGTCTTCTGCTAGCTTTTGGATTTGTTTACTCTTGCTTCTCTAGTTATTTAAATTGTGATGTTAGGGTGTCGATTTTAGATTTTCCCACTTTCTCCTGTGAGCATTTAGTGTTATAAATTTCCCTCTAACTGCTGTGTTAGCTGTGTCCCAGAGATTCTGGTATGTTGTGTCTTTGTTCTCATTGGTTTCAAATAACTTATTTATTTCTGCCTTAATACTGTTATTTACCCAGTAGTCATTCAGGAGCAGGTTTTTCAGTTTCCATGTAGTTGTGCAGTTATGAGTGAGTTTCTTAATCGTGAGTTCTAATTTGACTGCACTGTGGTCTGAGAGACTGTTATGATTTCTGTTCTTTTGCATTTGCTGAGGAGTGTTTTACTTCCAATTATGAGGTCAATATTAGAACAAGTGTGATGTGGTCCTGAGAAGAATGTATATTCTGTTGATTTGGGGTGCAGAGTTCTGTAGATATCTATTAAGTTTGCTTGGTCCAGAGCTGAGTTCAAGTCCTGAATATGCTTGTTAATTTTCTGTGTCACTGACCTGTCTAATATTGACAGTGGGGTGTTAAAGTCTCCCACTATTATTGTGTGGGAGTCTAAGTCTCTTTGTAGGTCTCTAAGGACTTTGCTTTATGAATCTGGGTGCTCCTGTATTGGGTGCATATATATTTAGGATAGTTAGCTCTTCTTGCCACATTGATCTCTTTATCATTATGTAATGCCCTTCTTTGTCTTTTTTTGATCTTTGTTGGTTTAAAGTCTGTTTTATCAGAGACTAGAATTGCAACCTTCTTTTTTTTTTCTTTTCATTTGCTTGGTAAATCTTCCTCCATCCCTTTATTTTGAGCCTATGTGCGTCTTTGTACACAAGATGAGTCTCCTGAATACAGCACACTGATGGGTTTTGACTCTTTATCCAATTTGCCAGTCTGTGTCTTTCAATTGGGGCATTTAGTCCATTTACATTTAAGGTTAACATTGTTACATGTGGGCCAGGTGTGGTGACTCATGCTTGCAATCCTAGCACTTTGGGAGGCTGAGGCAGGCTGATCACCTGAGGTCAGGAGTTCGAGACCAGTGTGGCCAACATGGTGAAATCCCATCTCTACTAACAATACAAAAATTAGCTGGGCATGGTGGCAGGCACCTGTAATCCCAGCTACTCGGGAGGCTGAGGTAGGAGAATTGCTTGAACCCAGGAAGTGGAGGTTGCAGTGAACCGAGATCGTGCCATTGCACTTCACCCTGGGGGACAAGAGCAAGACTTTGTTTCAAAAAAAAAAAAAAAATTGTTACGTGTGAATTTGATCTTGTCATTATGATGCTAGCTGGTTATTTTGCCCATTAGTTGATGCAGTTTCTTCACAGTATCGATGGTTTTTACATTTTGGTATGTTTTTGCAGTGGCTGGTACCGGTTTTTCCTGTCCATATTTAGTGCTTCCTCAGGAGCTCTTGTAAGGCAGGCCTGGTGGTGACAAAATCTCTCAGCATTTGCTTGTCTGTGAAAGATTTTATTTCTCCTTCGCTTATGAAGCTTAGTTTGGCTGGATATGAAATTCTGGGTTGAAAACTCTTTTCTTTATGAATGTTGAATTTTGGCCTCTACTCTCTTCTGGTTTATAGGATTTCTGCAGAGAGATCTGCTGTTAGTCTGATGGGCTTCCCTTTGTGGGTAACCCAACCTTTCTCTCTGGCTGCCCTTAACATTTTTTTCTTCATTTCAACCTTGGTGAATCTGATGATTATGTGTCTTGGGGTTGCTCTTCTCGAGGAGCATCTTTGTGATGTTCTCTGTATTTCCTGAATTTGAATGTTGGCCTGTCTTGCTAGGTTGGGGAAGTTCTCCTGGATAATGTCCTGAAGAGTGTTTTCCAACTTGGTTCCATTCACCCCATCACTTTCAGGTACAACAATCAAACGTAGGTTTGGTCTTTTCACATAGTCCCATATTTCTTGGAGGCTTTGTTCATTCCTTTTCATTCTTTTTTTCCCCTCTAATCTTGTCTTCAAGCTTTATTTCATTAAGTTGATCTTCAATCTCTGATACCCTTTCTTCTGCTTGATTGATTTGGCTATTGATACTTGTGTATGCTTCACGAAATTCTTGTGCTGTGTTTTTCAGCTCCATCAGGTCATCTATGTTCTTCTCTAAACTGGTTATTCTAGTTAGCAATTCCTCTAACCTTTTTTCAAGGTTCTTAACTTCCTTCCATTGGGTTAAAATATGTTCCTTTAGCTCGGAGAAGTTTGTTATTACCCACCTTCTGAAGCCTACTTCTATGCATTCATCCAACTCATTCTCCATCCAGTTTTGTTCCCTTGCTGGCGAGGAGTCGTGATCCTTTGAAGAAGAAGAGGCATTCTGGCTTTTGGAATTTTCAGTTTTTTGCACTGGTTGTTCCTCATCTTCATGGATTTATCTACCTTTGGTCTTTGCTGTTGGTGACCTTCAGGTGGTGTTTTTGTGTGGACGTCCTTCTTGTTGATGTTGATGCTCTATTCCTTTCTGTTTGTTCCACTGCTGCAGGTGTGCTGGAGTTTGATGAGGTACACTCCAGACCCTGTTTGCCTGGGTATCACCAGCGAAGGCTCAGAACAGCAAAGATTGCTGCCTGTTCCTTCCTCCAAAAGTTTTGTCCCAGAGGGGCACCTGCCAGATGCTAGCCAGAGGTCTCCTGTATGAGGTGTCTTTGGCCCCTACTGGGAGGTGTCTCCCAGTCAGGAGTTATAGGGGTCAGGGACCCACTTGAAAAGGCAGTCTGTCCCTTAGCAGAGCTCAAACGCTGTGCTGGGAGATCTGGTGCTCTCTTCAGAGCTGGCAGATAGGAATGTTTAAGTTTGCTGAAGCTGCGACCACAGCTGCCCCTTCCCCCAGGTTCTCTGTCCCAGGGAGATGGGAGTTTTACCTATAAGCCCCTGACTGTGGCTGCTGCCTTTCTTTCAGAGATGCCCTGTCCAGAGAGGAAGAACCTAGAGAAGCAGTCTGGCTACAGCAGCTTTGCTGAGCTATGGTGGGATCTGCCCAGTTGGACCTTCCAGGTGGCTTTGTTTACACTGTGAGGGGAAAACCCGCCTACTCAAGCCTCAGTAATGGCAGGTGCCCCTCCCCCTACCAAGTTTGAGCATCCCAGGTTGACTTCAGACTGCTGTGCTGGCAGCGAGAATTTCAAGCCAATGGAGCTTAGCTTTCTGGGCTCTGTGGGGGTGGGATCCGCTGGAGCTAGACCACTTGGCTCCCTGGCTTTAGCCCCCTTTTCAGGGGAGTGAATGGTTCTGTCTCACTGGCATTCCAGGCACCACTGGGGTATGAAAAAAAACTCCTGCAGCTAGCTCAGTGTCTGCCTAAACAGCTGCCCAGTTTTGTACTTGAAATCCAAGGGAATCTTGGTGGTGTAGGCACCCAGGGGAATCTCCTAGTCTGTGCATTGTGAAGACCATGAGAAAAGCATAGTGTCTGGGCCAGAATGCACTGTTCCTCACAGCACAGTCCCTCACAGCTTCCCTTGGCTAAGTGAGGGAGTTCCCCGACCCCTTGCGCTTCCTGGGTGAGGTGATGCCCCACCCTGTGTCATTTTGCCCTCCGTGGGCTGCACCCATTGTCTAACCAGTCCCAGTGAGGTGAGCCAGGTACCTCAGTTGGAAATGCAGAAATCACCTGCCTTCTGTGTTGATCTCGCTGGGAACTGCAGACCAGAGTTGTCCCTATTCGGCCATCTTGCCAGCCCTTTACCCCCAAACGTACTCTTCATTTCTTTTGAGACAGAATCTTGCTCTGTCACCCAGGCTGGAGTGCGAGGTACAATCTTGGCTCACTGCAACCTCTGCCTCCCAGGTTCAAGCAATTCTCATGCCTCAGTCTCCCAAGTAGCTGGGTTTACAGGTGCATTTCACCACACCTGGCTAATTTTTTGTATTTTTAGTAGAGGCAGGGTTTCACCATGATGGCCAGGCTGCAATCTTGGCTCACTGCAACCTCCACCTCCTGGGTTCAAGTGAGTCTCCTGCCTCAGCCTCCCAAGTAGCTGGGACTACAGGTGCATTTCACCACACCTGGC
>NW_012121154.1:10863076-10882945 GCF_000951035.1 Colobus angolensis palliatus
CACCACACCTGGCTAATTTTTTGTATTTTTAGTAGAGGCAGGGTTTCACCATGATGGCCAGGCTGGCCTCGAACTCCTGGCCTCAGGTGATCTGCCTGCCTTGGCCTCCCAAAGTGCTGGAATTACAGGTGTGGAGCCATCACACCCAGCCTACTCTTCATTTCTTCTCCTTGTAGCTCCCACACATGTGCAAACAAGTCCCAGGATGCCAAGGGCACTCTATGGGACACTTTGGATATTAAAAGGTCCCCAGTGAAACAGTGACACCTATTGAGCACTGTGCAAGCTTCTAGCTGGCAGTAGTTCACAGTTTGAACACTGTGTTCCTTTCAATAATGCCGTATCTTTGCAAAGCTGGGTGTTCAGTGGTTGCTGTGATGAAAAAGCAGGAACCACATACATATTCATGTGAACAGGAAATGAGGGTAGCAGTGCCCTTTTTGATTCTGAGATTTGAGGATCTATGCAGTTCCCATCAGGCATATGCATTCCATGATTAAATAATTGTGGTTACTTAACATAATAAAATATTTTTATTCCAATTTATGTGCATATTTTTAAAAACAACTATGAAGTTGTTAATAATAAATATTATTAAAGTGTTTGGAACTAACTACTTAATAAATGGAACTGTGAGGTCTTTCTTTTAGCTTAGGAGTGTCAAGGGATGGAGAAAGTTTGGGAACCTTTGCTTTGACAAAACGGAAATGGATTTTTTTTTTAGGTTACTAAAGTAATATGTGCTCATTACAAAAGAATTAGCCAACAAAAATTTGAGGAGAAAATCTTCCATAACCCCATCACTTATAATTATGTTAAAATTTTCATGTATAGTCTTACATATAATTTTAAAAAGCATCTGTGTCTATGTTTTAAGGCTTTTTCTTTTTACTTTCTTGTCAATGAATTTGTCAAATTTCTTTGACAAATTGTAACCTTCTTTTGGCAGAATTGAGAGCAAAAAATTCCTTTCATCCACTTCAAAATCCCTTACAGAAATAAGTAAATGCAGTCGTAGAAGCTGAATAGGTCATTGACCCAAGGTGACTTACCGCAAAGAACTCTAAAGGAATAGGCGCCGGCAATTTCTCTTTAAATCTCTCATTAAACTCCTTGCCACCCAACAGCAAACCAAAAACCATCAGTCCGACGCCTAGGGAACACACGTTGAGGTTTTTAACATTCTGCAACACAGCAACTGTACTCTGTAACACAGTGAACGCTGGATGTTTACATCAGGAAATTGCCCCTGAGAGAGACAGAGACTGTCTAGTGCACTAATTCACATCAGCCATTCCATTGGGTATTTCTAGTTAAAAGTTCTCAGGCTGAAATCTCTCTTTGTAGCTTCCACCAATTAGGAAGTATTTTTACCCAGTCTACAACTTTATAGTTGTTACTCTTTTTTTTTAAATAGTTGTTATTCCTTTTTTTTTTGGAGACACAGTCTTGCTCTGCTGCCCAGGCTGGAGTGCAGTGGCATGATCTTGGCTCACTGCAACCTCTGCCTCCCAGGTTCAAGCGATTCTCCTGCCTCAGCCTCCTGAGTAGCTGGGATTATCAGTGCCTGCTGCCATGCCCAGTTTATTTTGTATTTTTAGTAGACACGGGGCTTCAACATGTTGGTCAGGCTGGTCTCGAACTCCTGACCTCAAGTCATCCGCCCGCCTCGGCCTCCCAAAGTGCTGGGATTACAGGTGTGAGCCACTGCACCCAGCCTTATAGTTATTCCTTTCAAACAATTATTCTTATCATATGCTGATGTCTCAATGTAATATTATAAAATTCAAAAAAGGAACCCTGAAGCTGAGTCCTGAGCACTTGGAAAGAATTAAGGGTTGATAGCAAAGTACTCCAAAGGTAAATACATAGAAAAGCCTTTAGGAGCTCAAAGAAGGAGAAAGTATTGTTAGCAGGACTTTGAAGTCAAGAGTGCTGATGTCTGGGAAAGGAACCCAGGAGAATTAGAGAAGAAATCCACTTAATTATATCCCAGGGTTACCAACTGGGCACCTCAAATATAGTCAGTTCTCATTTGAAACCCAATAAAGTAGACTTCCTGCTCAGCCCAGGCCATGCACCCTTTCCTATCAATGCCTAGAGTACTCAGCATGTTTATTTCCTTTGTGACAAGGCATTTCGAGAAGTCTCAGAGTAAGAAGTACGGTAACAGCTATTATGGGAGACTAAGAATTTTGTTATTTAGAGAATATTCCTAAAGTCTGATTCCATTTTAACCAGTCAATGACTCAATCTAAATGTCACTTCCTCAAAGTGCCTTTCCTAGACCCCTAATCTCAAGGTCTCCCTATTTAACTTTCAGAGCAGCTGGTACTTCTCCTTCATAGCATGCAACACAAATTGTAATTGATTACACATGTATGCAATTAAAGGTTTACTATCTTCCCACTGGACTGAAAGTTCTAGAGGGAAAGGCCTGTATCTTTTCAGCTCACAGCTGCATCTTGGCACCCAGTGCCTAGCACATAAATACCTACAAAGACTACAGGCCTCTCTTTCCAAGGATAGCTTTAACAGCATCTCAGAGGTTTTGATATGTAGTACTTCTATCAATTAATTCTAATTATTTCCTAATTCCCTCTTTATTCATGGGTCATTTAGAAATGTTTTTTGGTTTCTAAATATGTGGGAGTTTTTAAGCTATGTTTAGTTTTTGATTTTTAATTATATTGCACTGTGTGAAAAAACATTGAATTTTTAGAATTGGTGATCAGTTTCACATGATCAATTTCAACATGATCATTTAGTACCATTGTTCCTTAAGTGCTTGCAAATAATTTATATTTTCTCTGAGTGTGGTAAGGGGTCTATGTAACTAAAAGATTTATGTTAGTTAAATCTTTTACAGCCTTATTTTTTTGCTGGTTTGAATTAGCAGTTGGTTTTTTTTTGAGACGGAGTCTCACTCTGTCGCCCAGGATGGAGTGCAGTGGCACGATCTGGTCTCACTACAAGCTCCACCTCCTAGGTTCATGCCATTCTCCTGCCTCAGCCTCCTGAATAGCTGGGACCATAGGCGCCTGCCAAAACACCAGCAAATTTTTTTGTATTTATAGTAGTGATGGGGTTTCACCGTGTTAGCCAGGATGGTCTTGATCTCCTGACCTCGTGATCTGCCCATCTCGGCCTCCCAAAGTGCTGGGATTACAGGCGTGAGCCACGCACCCAGCCTGAACTAGCAGTTTTTGAGAGAGAGAGATGTTCTCCCCTCATGCCTTTAAATTATTTGTTAGTTTCCAAAAAGACCATGATTTGGTTGTAAGAAAAAGCTCTCTCTTCACCTAATTAGAGTGATGGTGCAGTCACCAAATAAAGACCTAGCGAAAAATTCCTTGTGAAGTGGGCAGTATCACATATTAATAATAGAGATTTTAAGGTTTAGTCTTCTTTGTAACACTCTTTTCAGAAAACCTTAGAATAAATGAATTTTTCCTTTTTTATGGAAATTACTGGAGAAAAAGAAAAATGAGTCTTGAAAGTAAAAAGAGATACAGAAGAGAAGTGGGGGAAATAAAGAAGAAAAAACAAGTACCAGAACGTCAGGGAGTTGCTTACTTACATACACCACTGAAAAGATTCCACTGTACCGCTTTGTTTTAACTCCAAACAGATATTTTAACATGGAGGTGAAGACATGCACAGCTGCTGCAGTGGTAAACCCTCGGACCAGAGGCTCTGTGAGATATATGGCCACAAATCCAAACCTACAGACACCTAGGCAAAACTATTTTTTTTTAATGACAAAGAAACAAATGAATCACATGATAGGTCAGGAAGTTAAGACCCACAGCAAATATACAAGTTCTTTCTTGACCATTATCTTTTTTTTTGAGATGGAGTCTCGCTGTGTCACCCAGGCAGTGGCATGGTCTCGGCTCACTGCAACCTCCGCCTCCCGGGTTCAAGTGATTCTCCTGCCTCAGGCTCCTGAGTAGCTGGGACTACAGGTGCATGCCACCACACCCAGCTAATTTTTCTATTTTTAGTAGAGACGGGGTTTCACTATGTTGGCCAGGCTGGTCTTGAACTCCTGACCTTGTGATCCACCTGCCTCAGCCTCCCAAAGTGCTGGGATTAAAGGTGTGAGCCACTGCGCCCAGCCTCTGGAGCATTTTCTAACACTGCAAACTTGTACATGAAGTGGGTAAGTAGCTAACAAATCAATCACTGGTTACACAGAAAACAGTGGAAGGTCTGGAGTGGCTTGGTGCCCCACAGTGCACTGGCCACACTAATGCCTTCCCTGTCTCTCATGGAGCTGGGGGCATGCTTCATCATGTAGACTAAAGTGCATGATCATGATCATTGGTTGTTCCCTCCAAGCAGAGAGGAATATCCTCTCCCAGCACTAATCAATCCTGCTGTGTCAAACTTGTCTTGCCTTTGGGATCTTTAAAGCATCCACCTGAAGCTTGCTTGTTGGTCACTCATAGTTGTGAATAAGGCATGCAGTTGGTCTGCAGTTACTTCCGGAGCTTTGGGGTTTATCTGGCAGATGCCGCCCACAGTGTAGGAAGATCAGCTAAGAGCTCTCAGTAGATACTTGTTAGATTAACAAATGAGACAGTCCATTTCCCCATCTTTGAGCCTTACCTGAATGATTCCTGAAAGTAAGGTCACAGACATGGCGACTTTCACTCTCAAGGCATCTCTGGCCTCTGTGCCATTGGTTGCATTTACTCCTCCTGGAATGACTATATCATCTGGTACTAATCGAACAGCCACACCACCAATCATCAGGCTAATAACAGCAAAAGGACCTGAAATAATGAAGCATGAAGATCCCTGTTCAGGGTTCAAGGACACTATCTAATTCAGAGTATTTGATAGGGTTTTTGCCAGTACACCAAGAGACAAAGTTGAGGTCAAGAAGTCATGCTTGAAAGAAGGCTACACTCCCTTCTTTAGTGTCCTGCCTCTGGTGTGTGAGTAACCACGTGTGTGTGCATGCAGACTGTATTTTCCAAAAATAGACATAGCAATATCTTCCATCCACCTACTCTTCTTGACATTTCCCCATCAGGAGGTGGAGTCTAATTTCTCCTTGAATCTGGGTTGGCTTTGACTTGTTAGTAAACAAAACAATGCAGCAGAAGTGAAGCTGTGTGACTTCCGAGGCTTGGTAATAAAAGGGCTGCAACTTCCACCTTCCGCTGAAGCCGAGTCACCATGTGTAAGAAAGCTCCAACTAGGCTAAGTGGAGAATTCCTGGCACTGCATGGAGAAAGGAAGGCAGGGAAGAGGGAAGGGAGAGGGGAAAAGGGAGAGAGGAAGAATTACCCAGACCAGTCCTTCCCAAGTCCTGACCTGCAGGCACTATGGAAGATACAAACACGATTGTTGTTGTAAAGCTGCTACATTTTGAGGGTATTTGTTACCAAACAGCAGATATCTGGAAAGTGTGTGTGTGCTAGGTGGTAGCCTTATGCAATACCAGGACTATTATGAAATCCATATGCTTTTGATAAACTGAAAATATGTACAATTCAGAGCCCCAAATATGACAAAAATGAAATATGTGAATAGCGATTAGGAACTTGAAGTACTACCATTAGTACAAAAATAAAAACCAGATGCTGGCAAATTACATTATGAAATGAAGCATTTATCTCATTTCACAGATTTCAACAATTGCCCTTTTACACAAGAAAATTGTCTTTTTTATTATTCCAAGATTATAAGAAAGTTGTAAGTTCTAGAAATCTTGGGAGGCGTGTAGTTTTTTTTTTGAAATGGAGTCTTGTTCTGTTGCCCAGGCTGGAGTGCAGCGGTGCGATCTCAGCTCACTGCAACCTCCGCCTCCTGGGCTGAAGCAATTCTCCTGCCTCAGCCTCCTGAGCATCTGGGATTACAGGCACCCGTCACCAAGCCTGGCTAATTTTTATATTTTTACAAAGAGATGGGGTTTCACCATGTTGGTCTGGCTGGTCTCAAACTTCTGACCTCAGGCAATCTGCCCGCCTCGGCCTCCTAGAGTGCAGGGATTACAGGGGTGAGCCACCACGCCTGGCCGAGTGTAGGTTTTTAAAGCACCTGTCGTGCATGCAGTAACAAAAGTTGTTATAAAGATAATTTTTAATAACGACCATGCTATTTCTTTGGCACATTGCAAAGGCTGGAAATACACAAGGGAAGGTAGTAGAATATCAAGTATAAGCTTTTACCTATTGATATGTGTCTGGAGGTTCCAAAAAAACAATACATGATAACGGGATAAAATGAAGAGTACAGGCCAAATATCGGAGGCACAGCTGCCAGCATTGCAAACGCTAAGCCTGTGGGATTAAAAACCGAACAGAAATGGGAGATCATTAGAAGACAGAGGGGTTACATGTGTTTTTCTCTTGGTTCTTTATTTCTGATGAACGAGTGAAGCCCATCTTAATTTAAGCTGCAACCTACCCTACCCCAATCCTGCACATCATCTTACCTTGTTGCTGATAGAGTCCAGGATGAGACAGTTTCCATTGTCATCTCCTTTTTGCCAGTGGGTGATTTTTTTTTCTGCTTTATTCTTTCACAAATTAGATAAAAGCAGAAAAAAAGTCTTATCTTAGTGGGTGCCATTGTAATTTGGTGTTGATGCACAAATGCGAGCTCTTTCTCCAATGGGGTGATTTTGTGGGTTCTCTGGAGACCCCTTTGCAATGAAGGACTCCCAGTTACTATGCCCTAACTATGTAATGCTCCTTCCTCCTGACTCTTAGATATCCTCCCTCCAACTCTTATCAGAAGGTACGGCTTTCCAGGTAATTTCGGCTAGCGTATGCTCATCCTGTAGGCAGTCTTCTTCGGCAGGTACCTATCAAATGAGCCAAGCCTCGTTACCTTCCAGGATGCTCGGTTATCCAATGGGAAAGCTTGGCATTTAACTCGCAAGAAACTTTGGAAGTGCAGGTCACACCCTCTGGAGGATTCTTTCCCTCACTCTGCTGTCCTAGGCAGTTCACATCATCCTTGACACATTTTTTTTTTAAATAGACTTTTTAGAGCAGTTTAGGTTCACAGCAAATTGAGCAAAAGATACAGAGGTTTTCCATATATCCCCTGCCCTTATGTATGCACAGCCTCCCCCACTATCAACATCCCCCTCCAGAGTGGCACATCTGTTACGAGTGATGAACCCACACTGACCTATCATTATCACCCAAAGTCCACAGTTTACATTAGGTTTACTCTTGGTGTGGTACAGTCTATGCAAATGTACAATGACAGGTAGCCACCACGATAATATGATATAAAGTAGTTTCACTGGTTAGAAATTCTCTGTGGCCTATTCATCCTTCCCTCCCCCCGTCCCCTGGAAACTAATGATCTTTTCACTGTCTTTTCAAAGACAGTCTTGCTCTGTCACCCAGGCTGGTGTGCGGGGGCATGTTCACGGCTCACTGTAGGCACAACCTCCCAGCCTCAAGCAATCCTCCCACCTCAGCCTCCCTAGTAGTTGAGACTACAGGTGTGCACCATCACACTTGGCTAATTTCTGTAGAGACAGAGTTTCCCCATGTTTTCCAGGCTGGTCTTGAACTCCTAGGCTCAGGCAATGTGCCCAGCTCAGCCTCCCAAAGTGCTGGGATTACAGGCATGAGTCACTGTGCCTGGCCAGTTTGGCCTTCTTTAGAATGTCGTTCAGTTGGGATCATACAGTATTAAGCTATATCAGGTTGACTTCTTTCACGAAGTAATATGCTTTTAAGTTTCCTTTATGTCTTTTCATGGCTTGATAGCTCATTCCTTTTTAACATTGAATATTTCATTGTTTGGATGTACCACAGTTTAACCATTCATCTACTGAAGTCCATCTTGATTGCTTCCAAGGTTTGGCAATTATGAATAAAGCTGCTATAAACATCCACGTGCAGGTTCACTTGAAAGTTTTTTAAAAACTTTAGTTTTTAGAGCAGCCGGACGTTTTCATGCAAGATTTAGGCAGCAGTCTCCACAAACTCCAGGGGGTGCTGCTCAGCGCTCTGAGTAGCTTTCTTGCAGTCCTTCCTTACTTGACTGCAGGTGAAGGGGAAATGGATAGGGTTTTAACCTCTCCCTGGAAAATTCTCATTCCAAGTCAGTCTTCTCGTTCCCTCATATATTCTGTTAAAAGTGACACACTCAAGAGAGCCTGGGTCATTCATTCATAGTTCGGGATAGATTGACTGGCATCCCTCTTCCAAATGTATAGGCAATAAGCACTCTTTGTTCTCAGCTTTGGGGGCTCAGCCAAATTTCTGGGACAACTAAAAAACTCATTTAATGCACTGTTACGCTGTGGAGGAGACAGCTTTAGCAAAAGAAGAGTTGGGAAAGCATCCTAACTTCATGTATAATAACATGGTCACTCGAATGTTGTTAAAAAAATTTATTTCTAGCAAAGAAATGCATGCATACGATTTAAAAAGCCAAGCAGCAAAGGCTCTCTGGAAAAGCCAGCTCTTTTCTGCTTACCCCTCTTCCTGCAGGTTTTGCTCCTCAGAGCCAAAGACTTCCAACTCGTGTAGCTGTTTTTCTCTATTTACCTCCATTTTCCTAAATCAGCATTCTCAAAGGAGAGCGCTCCCCCACCTCCACTTCTGGCAGGAGACATTTAGGGATGTCTGGAGACATTTTTGATTATGATGATGGGGGAGGGGGTGGGAGTATTACTGGCATCTAGTGGGTGAAGGCCAGGGGTACTGCTAAACACCCTACACTACACAAGACAGGCCCCCCCAAAACAAACAAGTAAATGGCATGAGGTTGAGAAACACTATTCTAAATATGTTTGTATCATGATTTCTCAATTTATCCATTTTAGACGCAAACTTAATTTTCCATTATGTTTACCTTTTCAGCTTTTCATTATGTGACTTTTTTCTTTCTAGTTTGAGATCCTCTATTGATTCCTGGTATTCTATATTTTACTATGGTGTGCCTTGTTTTATTTTTCATTTATTCTGCTGGGTATTTTATGATTCCTCTCAGTCTGAAAACACATGTATTTCAGTCCTGGGGATTACTCTTTGATCATTTCTTCCTTCTGTTTACTCTCTCTTTCTGGAAGTCCTATTAGATGTATGATGGGACATCAGGCTTGATCCTCTGGTCTTCTTACGTTTTCTCTCTTACTGTCTTTTGCTTCTACTTCCAAGAGATTTCCTCTACTTTGTCTTCCAACTCTGACTAAATATTTATTCCAGGTATCACATTTTTAATTTCTATGAGCTCTTTCTTGTTCTCTGAATGCTCTTTTCAAAATAGCATCCTGTTTTTGTTTCAGAGACTCAATGTGTTTTTGTTAGGATACTATAAAGTTTTTTATTTTGCCCTGTTATTTCTGTTCCTTATGAATTCTTTTTTGAATGATTTGGTCTCTTTCTTGAAGCTTCATGTGTATTGGCTCTCTGTTTACTGATGGGCCTTATTGTAGGACAACTGGGTGGCCAGCCAGCATCTTTACTGGGGGACCTCCATTTGTCACTATGGGTCTTTTATAGGTCACCATCTGCTTTGGGCTATAAGATTTTTTGCAGGCACTTTGAAGCAAACAAAGTAGAGCAAGGGAACAGCCTTTGTTGACTCACAGTTCAGTGTGCAGACTTTTAGTTAACTTTCCTCACATCTCTTGGTATTTTTATCCTACCATCCACTGCATCATGTAGGTGTGGGGGCCTGAGTGTATTGATGCTACTGATTGCAAAGATTTTGAACCCGTTCCCTTGCTTTTAGCCTTCTGCCTGACTTACAGCTTTCACAATACTTGGGGCCTCCAGTTTCCCAGTGTAAGTGTACGTACCTACATTTAAGCTTCTCTAATGATTCAGCTGCCACTTGTCCATCTGCTTGCCATATATACATTTCTCCTGTTCCACTGTGTCTCCCCTCTCATGTTCTTCCTTCTTGCTAGTTTATACCATTTCCCCTTTCATTGTCATTTTAGAGAAATTTTTAAGACAATTAGAGATAAGAGCATACTTTCACTCTGACATGCTTAACACAAAATTTTTTTGGTAATTTAAATTATTTATCAATCACAAGAAATGTATTTACTTCCTTTTAGATCTCTATCTTTGCTATATTGTTTTTCATACTTATCTATCTTCATTAATAATGAGCAGAAAAATGCCTTTCCAATGCAAATGATTGTGGGATGATCTGTGTCTCTCAGCAGTGTTCCACCTACTGAATCATTCCCTGATTTGAAATAATTTCTTCCTTTCTGTAATAATGTACACTCCTAGTTTTCCTTTCCAGATACTTTTCTATTTCTTCTGCTGTTTGGTCTTTAATGTTGGACAGAGCTTGATCTTAGCTCCGTTCTCTTTTCACTCCACATTCTCTCCCTAGGTGCCGTGGTCTATTGCCATGGTTTAAATGCTTTCTATAGGTCAAAGATTCCACAGCTGATATCTCTAGCCCCTACCTCTCTTTTGGGCTCATCATATATTAAATACAAACATGAAATATCTACTTATCTCACAAGCATCTCAAATTTAACATAATCAGACTTACTCTTCAATCCTATTCCTGTCATCTTTTTTATTATTTTTTATGTTTTGAGATGGAGTTTTGCTCTTGACACCCAGGCTGGAGTGCACTGGCACGATCTCAGCTCACTGCAACCTCCGTCTCCCAGGTTCAAGTGATTCTCCTGCCTCAGCCTCCCTAGTAGCTAGGACTACAGGTGCGTGCCACTATGCCTGACTTATTTTGTATTTTTAGTAGAGATGGGGTTTCACTATGTTGGTCAGTCTTGAACCCCTGACCTCAGGTTATCCACCCACCTCGGCTTCCCAGTGTTGGGATTACAGGCATGAGCCACCATACCCAGTCCTGTCATCTTTATTATGTCTGCAATTGACACCTCCATCCCTCAGGTGTTTGAAACCGCAATCTGGAAGTCATTCTTGACCATCCCTCTTCTTCACCATCCCCACACATCCAACCCATAAGCCCAGTTGTCTTAAAGTTATTGTTGACACGCCCTCCTCCTTCTTTCTAAGTTAATCCAACAGCCAGTTTTGCTGATCTCACCTACAACATATATGTCTTTCCAATTCTTTCCATTCTTACAGCCACCATTCTAGTTCAAGATGGAAGAAGGTCAGCTGGTTGAAGTAAGTTTGCAGAATGATGGTGAAAATTCAACCAGGCAGAATCCTGAGGAGTTCTTCGAGTATGAGCTTGCGTGGTTGTCGGCAGACATTCCTGCAGCTCCATCAGTCCAGCTTGACTGAATGTCAGTTTGACTTCTGCTTCCTGTTTTGGACACTGAGCCCTTATCTGCTTCTCACCCTGCCCTTGCCTCTGCCTTTGAATCTGTCCCTTTATCTATTCTTGGGGTGATGGCACCAAAATGATTGTGGGAATCTGTCCCAAATCTGCAAGATTTTGTATAATAGATTTAATAAATATGGTAAATCAGTCACTCGGAAAATTAAAAACAAAGCCAATTGCTCATTAGGGGAAGTGATTTTTTTTTTTTTTTGACAGTTTTTTGGAAACTGGCTACAAGGGAATTGATTTTTGGACAGCTGACCTAGAGCTGTTCAAGCCAATATCACCTTTGCCTACCATGAGCTGCTGTCACCTCTACCTGGTCTCCTCACATCCATTCTGGTGCCCCTCCCACTGCCCAAATCCATTCCCCCAACGGCAGTCTTCAGTGACCTCTTACAGAGTGATATGGTTTGTCTGTGTCCCTACCCAAATCTCATCTTGAATTGTAGCTCCCATAATTCCCATGTGTTGTGAGAGGGACCCAGTTGGAGATAACTGAATCATGAGGGTGGGTCTTTCCCATGCCGTTCTCATGGTAGTAAGTCTCATGAGACCTGATGATTTTATAAAGGGCAGTTCCCTACACAAGCTCTCTCTTGCCTGCCACCATGTAAGATGTGACTTTGCTCATTTGCCCTCTGCCATGATTGTGAGGCCTCCCCAGCCACATGGAACTCTGAGTTCATTAAACCTCTTTTTCTTTATAAATTGCCAAGTCTCAGGTATGTTTTTATTAGCAGTGTGAGAAGACTTATGCACAAAGAAAACCTAAATAAAAAGTAATGCTGATAGCTTTTCACTGCACTCAGAATGAAACCCAAAAATGGCCTAAGAAGACTCTGCAGGCCTGCCTGTCCCCACCTCACCTGCCACTGCCCCCTGCTCCCTCACACTCCTAGAACAATGCTTTTCCATTCATTCTTTGTCCCACATCTAATTCTTTTCCTACTCAGTGCCTTCACACATGCTATTCCTTCTGCCTGAAATGCATTTTCTCTTATTCTTGACCTGAGTCAGGTCTCAGCTCAAACCTCATTTCCTGGATCCACTATTCTTTTTCTTTTTTTCCAATGGAGTCTTGCTCTGTTGCCCAGGCTGGAATACAGTAGCACGATCTCAGCTTACTACAACCTCTACCTCCCAGGTTCAAGCGATTCTCCTGCCTCAGCCTCCTGAGTAGCTGAGACTATAGGCACATGCCACCATGCGCAGCTAATTTTTATATTTTTAGTATAGATGGGGTTTCACCATGTTGGCCAGACTGATCTTGAACTCCTTACCTCAGGTGATCCACCCACCTTAGCCTTCCGAAGTGCTGGGATTACAGGTGTGAGCCACCACAGCCAGCCCTAGATCTACTATTTTTATTTCACAATACCTTATCTTTTCCTTCATTGTGCTTCTCATTGTAATTAAAATATTTCTATGTGCCTTTTTCTGCTTAGCATCTCATGCCTTGATTGGATGGTTAGTGAGCTCCATGAGGACAGTGAGCCAGGTAGGTGCCTAATAAATATGTACTATTTAGAATACATGAATGAATTAATGAATAAGTTAATGAATATTTTCTTAAGTTCTTATACGACATATAAAATCACAGAGTTGCTGCAATATACTACAGGAATTTAGCATATCATAGTCCCTTGTAATTAGAATATGGACTCAGAAGCCACAAACCTTCACAACAACCATAACAACAAAATGTTTCTTGAGTGACTGACTTAGCAAGTGGCAAGATAATGCCCAACCAGTGTAATGATCTGCAAAACATTTTCTACTATTAATATCCTTGGAGCTTTTTTTTGGAGACAGGGTCTCACTCTGTCTCCCAGGCTGGAGTGAAGTAGTACGATCAGAGCTCCTCACAGCCTTGAACTTCAGGGCTCATATGATCCTCCTGTGTCAGCCTCTCAAGTAGCTGAGACTACAGGCATGCCCAGCTGTGTTGTTTTTGTTTGTTTTTTCAAAGGTAGAGACAGTGTCTCACTTTGTTGTCCAGGCTGGTCTCCAATTCCCAGTCTGAAGTGATCCTCTCACCTTGGCCTTCCAAAGTGCCGAGATTACAGGTTTAAGGACTACATGCTTCTGAGGAATACCTTTAGACAGGTAAAGGTTACTAGAAAGATATGATAAAAATTACAAATTTGCAATCATGATGAAATAAACAGAAGGTCAAGCATTTGTTTGAGGACAGCAAGGGGGGAAAGAAAGATCTACTAACCTTGAGGAAGCTGAAGCACCCCTGTGCTTATGCCTGAGACCAAGTCACCCAACACATATTCCTTGAATTTGTATGCTGGCAGCCATTTAGTTATGGGTAGGAACATATAAATGATATTTCTTATTTTTTTAGGAGTACATCTGAAAGGACAAAGACAGACAGAGATAAAGTTATAAATGAGAAACATCTCTGTAGAATTCAAACCAAAGCACTTTCCATTCCTTATTCCCAGGAGCAATCTGGAAAAATTTCCAATTGGTGATTCAGGATGTTGCCAGACAGGGTAGGAGTCAGGGGTGGGGAAAAAAAGAGAGTAGCTGGAATATTCCTGGGACACAAAAGGTATTTTGAAGGTGGGTGGAGAATTAGAAAGTGTGCTGGTTGTGTTAACATTTACACAGACAAAAGGCATAGTAGGAATTCAATAAATATGATGAAATTCATGATGAAGCCTCTGTACAGATATCCAACACTGATTGAACCTCGTGAACAGCTTTGCAAACCATGATGGCTCAGCATTCATTTTTTTCTCCACTTCACCAAACAGATTTTCTTTACACATTTGACCTTGTGCCTCTCATAACTAAATGATACAATAACAGAAACAGGTTAAAATGCAACATACGTGAATGCCTGTTTCAGCTTATCCGCAATGGAATCTGGAACCTTGTCCTTAGTGTGTAGTCTTTCCTGGAGGACCGGATGACTAAAGATAGGCCTTTCCACATAGTACCTCTGGGTTGCTGCAAGGATTTCATTTTCTTCAGCATGATCCATAGTACTCTGAAATCATTCATTAATAGCAGGAGACAAGCATTTCCTGAGTGTTACTAGGAGAAAAAAGAAAAAATCCATTTTACATGCCAAAATCCTACTGAAGACTTTTCCTAAGCATTTCTTCTTTGTGGTGTTCCAAGCTCTTCTGAGGCTTTCTTTGGACACTCCAGAGGACCTAATAGATTGATCTGTATATAGGAGGCAGTAATTAATGAAATCAAAATAAAAAAAAAAAAACAAAACTGACTTATTCCCTCACAGGTTAATGTGTATACTTTTAACAAAAGCTCATATTAAGTGCAATGGCTAAATACTACAGTCAGTTGCCTCTAGGTCCATATAAGAGGAATTGCAAATCAGGTTAATTTTGACCAGCTATATGTCAAGGAAACAGAAAAAAAGAGTATGATCAGTCCTTAAATTGACTCAATGTTTCTTAAAGCTATATTAGCCTCCCTTCTAATTCTATATTTACGGTTGATTACTCTTTAAATTATTCTATGGTTCAGAGCTGAGGCTTATATGTCTGAGGGAAGTTGCTGGTGACCTGTGTGAAAGGCAATAAGTTAAAACATCAGCACATTATTCTAATATTGTTTTGAAGTTGATTACATTGTCATGTTTTTGATTATTAGAATGACTGATAGTTTTTTTCATTGCTACATAGTGATACTACTTATATGAGTAAAAGAAATGATTAAAGAATAAAAATACAGCATATTTGTGCATATGGAGATATGTACAAGAATGTTTTCTGCAGCCTTATAACAGTGAAACATTGGAAAAAATCTAAATGTCTACTTGTATGCAGTTAAAAAATACATTTTGGTATATTCATAAATTTAATTCTATATAGTAATTAAAAGAAACACACTACATCTATATGTGTCATCATTAAATCTCAGAGACAATTTTCAATAAAAATGTAAGGCACAGATGAATACTGAGAGGATTCAATTATTTAAAGTTTAAAAACATAAAATAATAGTATATGTTATTACATATATTTGTAGTAAAAGTATAAAACCACTCTTGACAACAATAAACACTGAGATCAGGTTGGTGTTACCTCCAGAGAGAGAGGGAAATGAGACTAAGAAGGGTTAGTAGAGGGCTTCTACTAACTGTATCTGCAATGTTTTAGTTTGTAAAAAAAGAACTGGCACAAAGACAGCAAAATGTGAAGATTTTATTATGCTGCTTAGTAAGTAAACTGGTGCTTGTTACATGATTGTTTGTACTTGTCTGTACATTCGAACTACATACCTCATAATAAAATATTAAAAGCACAACAACAAAAGCCAGTGTTCCCAACTGAAGGAAGTTAATGGCAGAGCAGGCAGAGGTTAACGTGAATGCATGGTTAAGTGCCTGTGTGGTGACTGTGGAATTGTGAGGGCTATTAATGTTGGTCAGTACAACTCCTTCACAGTGAAAACTCAGGTTTTCATCAAAATAAAATCACATTCAAATTTAAATGAAGGCTGGGCATGGTAGCTCACACCTGTAATCCCAGCACTTTGGGAGGCCGAGGTGAGTGGATCACCTGAGGTCAGGAGTTCAAGATCAGCCTGGCCAACATGGAGAAAACCTGCCTCTATTGAAAAAAACAAAATTAGCTGAGAGTGGTGGCACATGCCTGTAATCCCAGATACTTGGGAGGCTGAGACAGGAAAATCACTTGAACCTGGGAGGCAGAGGTTGCAGTGAGCTGAGATTGCACCAGTGCACTCCAGCCTGGGCAACGAGAGTGAAACTCCATCTCAAAAAAAACAAAACAAATTGATATCAGGGTTGTGTATGATCTACCACAAAATATTATGCAAAATAAATACCTATGTCCAAAGAGGCTGAAAATTCAAGAGCCTATAAGAAAAAGAAATTATGGCAGCAAATGCAACCAAGTGCCATTAAGGATGATATTAAAATGTTAACAGTTTGACTGTTTTTGTTTTTTTCAAATTCAAGTTGAAACTTAACCCCCAATACAAGAGTATTATGAGGTGTGGTCCTTAGGAACTGATTGATCATGTGGGCTCCAGAGTCCTCACGAATGGGATTATAAAAAGACTTAGCAGAGGGAGTTCACCCCCTTTCATCCGTTCTGTCCCTTCCGCCATGTGAGGATACAGCATTCCTCCTCTCCAGAGGATGATGCAATGAGACAACATCTTGGAAGCAGAGACCCCTGGCCCTTACCAACTGCTGCCTTGTTCTTGGACTTCCCAGACTCCAGAACTGTGAGAAATAAATTTCTATTGTTTATAAATTTCTGTCTGTGGCATTTTGTTATAGCAGCTCATATGAACTAAGAAATGGTAAATCTGGAGAACGAGAATGTTGCAGAACCCAAGAAAAAAAGATTATATGTTTTTTGTTTCAGACTAGCAAGGCGGGTTGGCCACCTCTCATCCAGCTCTTTAGGGCCACTCTAGGAACTCATCAAAATACAAGAATGACTGGGATGATGTATGAGTGGAGTTTGACACATCACAAACCCTACCACTGGCTTCCATCTGCCCTAACTCCTCCAGATCATTACATGACATCATTATAAAACCATTTGTCATCCAGGCAGCATACCGTGCTGCTTTAAGCCTCTGTGCCCATCTAGAGTTTCAATTCATTCTAGTAAGAGATGTTGTTTCTTTCCCTTCACTCCTTCCATTTTCCCCACAGCCTAATCATTCTATCTTCCAAGCCCTTGTTGTCTTGTGCTTCTCTGTGAAGTCTCCCCTCACTTATAATCCTTTATGAAATAGGCCTATGCATGTTACTTTGTATACTCTTCCATTCTTCTATTCTAATAGAAACATTAATCTCCTCTTCTAAACTGTAAATTCCTTGAGACAATATCATACTCTGAATTCCCAGGACCTATCTCAGCACTTGTATCCTAGGAGGTGCTCAGTAACTGGGGGGTGAATGAAATCTTTGAATGGGTATGTTATGATTATTGATAATGCATGCCATGCTTCCTCTCTAATCTTTCATCTTGTAGATTACGTCTGCTTTAAACTTTTACTATTATTCTTTGTAGACATCATCTTCTTAGTTTTCTTTTGTCCTAGTTCAGAAAGGTAATTTCTTCCTTCATGTGGCCACTCGAAGAGAAAAGGAACAGGTAGACCTGAGGAAGGTTTAATAAGAATCACACTCTGGTTTTTCTCCTGCTGCAGAAACTCAGTTTTACCATTGATTTTCCTGTTACTCCACAGGAGTTTGCTCAGCTGTCGACTGGGTGAATTATGATGACCATATCTAGGGATGTTTTATCACCTACAAGGCAGTGGCGACCAAATGTGGCCAATCATCACAGTGGTCTGGGAAGGGCTTGAATTACTGGGTTCAGGGCCTTACCCTGAACCTACACAGTTAGGATTTCCATTGGGTGAGGCCCGAACAATGGGTATTCACTACTTGTGGGTGTAAACATGTGTCCCTTACCCATGTATGTGGCAACCTTTTCTGGAGATTTCAGGGCAACAGAATGGTTTACACTGAAGCATAGCAGAGAAAACACTCAAAATACAAGGCATCTCTATCTTTAGTCTTAAGAGTCCTTTGGCTATCCCCAACATCAGGAATTCCTCGTGACACCCGTGAATCTGAGAGTATAAAGACAAGAGGGTGGTCACTTATCACCCCCTTATTTCTCCTTCTCCCAGAACCTCAAAATTTCTTCTATTTCATTAAGCAGAGCAATTATATTTATGTATTAAAATTTCCCCAGGACATGCAGTTGATCAGCTAGATAGGTACTTGATATATTGAAAACACTGACTTTCAACTCTGGCTAAACCCAGAACTTCCTCAGGTACTTTTACAGAACACTAATGCTTAGGCTCCACACCCGACCAATTATAGCACGGCCTCCAGGGGGCAGGCTTGGGCATTTCTTTATAGCATCCTAAGATGGTTCTAATAAGCAGTTTAAGTTGAGAACCACTGGCTTAGAATCTGAGAGAGAGAGAGAAATACATATGAAAAATAGGTAAGAAAAATCACAAAGAAATATTTGAAAATGAAAGCCAATTATAGATGTTGAAGAAACTAATACTGAATCAGTGACATGATTAAAGCCACATGAAATCATGTTTAAAGTAAGCTTTATGATATTATACATCATATATAGAAGACATAATACAAAATAATAAATGTAATTGCCATAATATGCTGACTGAAAAGTACACGAAATGAGTTTGGAAGAGGATTAAAATAAGGACATAATTTAGTGGTAAAAAGAGCTTTTTCAAATTTGCCATTTTCATTTAGGGCCATTCTCAGCCATGGCTGAGAACCAATGCCCTTGGAGTCACCTGGGCAGTTTCAAATACTGATGCCTGACTCTATTTCCAGGGATTCTGGTTTAATTGGTCTGCAAAGCAGACAGGGATTGAGAGCTTAAGAAGCTCTCAGGTGATTCTATTGCAGCTAAGGTTCAAAACCATTGACTCAGGAGATGGCAAAACACCCTCACCCACCCATCCATGTGCCCACCGCCCAAACAAACAAAAAGAAAAAAAACTAAATAGGGTGCAAATAAATTCTGCGCAATGCATCATAGCACTATTTTTACTTATGTGTGTCTGCAAAATATTTAATACAAATTACAAAAGAGTACTATTTGGCTTAGGTTTCTCAAGCAAAGTCTTGTTTCTATGCATATATTCTCACAACAAAAGAGAGTTGTGTGGAGGTGGGCAGTGTAACATCCACTATACTTCAGGCAAATGCAGTCTTAACTGTCACAACCATTTCCTTGTGGGTTTCAATTAGGAGCAAATCTCAAACAAATTGAGATCTCAAAACATTAGATGGATTTTCTAAAGCATTAAGATATGCACTATCTGTAGGGCTGCCAGAGTAGGAGGAGGCTCAGTTAAATTTGCATGTTAAATAATCGAGAAACAAACTTTTAGTATAAGTATGTCTCAAATATTGCATAGGATATAATTATATTAAAAATATTCTTTGTTTGTCTCAACTTTAACTGGGTATCTTGTATTTTTCTTTGCTAAATCTGGCAACCTTAACTCTCTGTAGGTTAGGAAGAGACACAGAGAAGAGACGACTTCTCAAATATTTTTGAGATACTGGCACCCTGGCTATAATCTATGTCCTTTTTGAGAGAGCTGGTTGGTAGTTCAAGGACGTTTCAAGTGGAAAAGGAAAGGAGAAGAAGATATAATGAAAGGCTGTCCTTTTGGGGGAATTTTTATTTGCATCAACAACGATTAAATAATTAAAGCCTCGAAGGCTATCAATAACCATCTTATCAGAGGCAGAAAGGCAAAGTAACCAAGGAACCAACACTAGGAGATCAAATAACCAGACTCTTATACGACAGATAAAGAGTTTCCAGTGTGCTGATTGAAATTATAAATCACCAAATTGTAAAAGTACAAAAATCCTTACATGAGAAAAGTCACTTACTAAGATCACCAAAATGGACACATCTTCTGGCAGGTCCTCAAACATAAAATACTAATGATAGCAAAGCAAATTGACCTAGAGCTTCAAGGTCCATTTCCCCACAGCTATGAAGGGAGGAATTTTAAGGTAATGCTGAACATTTTTCATCTTTTTTTTTTTTT
>NW_012121154.1:10883120-10889867 GCF_000951035.1 Colobus angolensis palliatus
TCATTTTCTTTGCCTTCCCACCTTGTCACTCTGCTCCAGCCACATGGACTTCCTTGCTGTCTGTTACTGTTGTTTGTTTGTTTGTTTGTTTGTTTTGAGAGGAGTCTCACTCTGTTGCCCAGGCTGGAGTGCAGTGAAATGATCTTGGCTCACTGCAACCTCTGCCTCCCGGATTCAAGTGATTTTCCTGCCTCAGCCTCCCAAGTAGGTGGGATAACAGGTGTGCACCACTACGCCCAACTAATTTTTGTGTTTTTTTGGTAGAGATGGGGTTTCCCCTTGTTGGCCAGGCTGTTCTCGAACTCCTGACCCTCAGGTGATTTGCCCACCTTGGCTTCCCAAAGTGCTGGAATTACAGGTGTGAACCACGACGCCTGGCCTCATCATAGATTTTAAAATCTAAATCTAACTCCCTCACTTGGTAGATGAGAAAATGGATCCATCTACAGTCACTTGGGGGTAAGAGACTTATCAAAAAATATTCGCAAAACACAAATCCTGCCTCCTATTCAAAGTAGTCTTTAAACGGCATCTCTGATACTTACAAAATATTGCCATGATAAATATTTATAAATAAAAAATGTAACAAAATAGTAACAACATTTTAAACTTCAGACTAAGAGCCAAAATCAGCTGCATGCCGATAATGAAGATTCACTGGTTTTGTGGCGGATGCTCTGAATTGGAGGTCACGATCAGGGTAGAGCCCTGGTTCAGCACCTCAAGTGTCCCAGTTGTTCTACATTGTTATGGCAGGGTTAACTACACCAGTGTTTTCTATGCCATGGTGGCATGTCACAATCACCTGGGGAGATTAAAACCACAATTTCCAGGCCTTCTAGAGATTCTTTCTTTTTTTTTTTTTTTTCTTTCGAGATGGAGTCTCACTCTGTCGCCCAGGCTGGAGTGCAGTAGTACGATCTCGGCTCACTGCAACCTCTGCCTCCTGGGTTCAAGCGATTCTCCTGCCTCAGCTTCCCAAGTAGCTGGGATTACAGGCGCCCACCACCATGGCCGGGTAATTTCTGTGTTTTTAGTAGAGATGGGGTTTCACCATATGGGCCAGGCTGGTTTTGAACTCTTGACCTCAGATCATCTGCCCACCTCAGCCTCCCAAAGTGCTGGGATTCCAGGCATGAGCCACTATGCCCGGCCCCCTCTAGAGATTCTAATTTAGTAATTCTAGAATCTGTATTTTTTTAAAGCTCATGGAGTGAGACTGATGCACAACCTATTGGGAAAATAGATTGTGAGCCTCATGAAAGGAGAAACGCAATACTACTAATTTCTGTACAGTGATTGGTACTTAGGGCTGAAAAATGCTTGCTGAATTAACATACCAAAATACTTTGCCTCTGAGTCTTAGTTTCCTCATCTTTATCAACTTTTAAACCACTTTATTGAGAGATGACTGACATACAAAAAGCTGTATATACTTAGTGTATACAAATTGATGAGTTTGGAGGAATGTATGCCATAAATATATCCATCACCTCCAAAAGTTTGCTTTTCTCTTCATGTATTATTATTATTTTGTGATAAGAACACAAGATCTACTGTCAGAATTTGTTTTGTCTACAGTGCAGTGGCACCATCTTGGCTTACTGCAACCTCCACCTCCCAGGTTCAAGCGATTCTCCTGCCTCAGTCTCCTGAGTAGCTGGGACTACAGCTGTATGCCATTATGCCAGGCTGATTTTTGTATAATATTTTTACTAAAGATGGGGTTTCACCATGTTGGCCAGGCTGGTCTCGAACTCTTGACCTCAAGTGATCCATCTGTCTTGGTCTCCCAAAGTACTGGATTACAGGTGTAAACCACTGTGCCCAGCCTGTTAGTGCATTTTTAAGTGTACAGCAGTGGGTGGTCAACTACAGGTACTATGCTGTACAGTAGATCTCTAGGATTTCTTCATCTTGCATAATTTTAACTTGATTTCCTTTGATTACTTTCTCCCCATTTTTCTCTCCTCCCAGTCCCTGGAAACAACTATACTATTCTCTGCTTCTATGTTTCCTTATCTTTAAACGTTTCCAGTGACAACATTCGGGGAACAGTATTTGGCAAGTTTCAAAATGCCAATTAAATCTCTTGGTGCTTAAACTAGCTAGAATGGATTCAGTTGTCTGAAACTAAGAGCCATCATCAGTAAAGTAATGCTTTTCTTTAAGTTTTGAAATAGTATTTTTCTCTGTGAACTGGAGGTATCAGAAGAGAGTAAGGACATTCATCCATCTACTCAAAATAATTTACACATTTATAACTTTAATAATGCATATATTAACTTTTTAATCCCAAATATGCAAGCACATGCCCAAGCTTACTATATCTTTCACGTGACTTCTCTATGGGCCTCAATATAAACAACAAGAATAAATTTTATTATGAATTTTTTCAACATTGCCCTGAGCAACAGGATGTGAACTTTTCTATAATGTACACAGCAAATAGCAAAAGTCTCATGAATTAGAACTCAGAAAAAACATATATTCACTTATGACTGTATCAGCCTTTCCTAAAAGGAATTTGAAAAAGCTGTTTTCTATTCTTATTACTTTTTGGACTGTTACCATAACCAGAATATATTACCTATCTGTTTTCCCTTATTAACTATCATTGATTAATTATAGTGGCTCAATATGTAGAAAGAGCAAAAGGCCCTAAGACCTATGCAAGCTGTTTTCGAATGTAGACTGTAAGCTCGATGAGGGCAGGACTGTTCTTTCTGAGCATCAAGTACACAGCCTGGCATGCAGCTGTCTCCCAGACATATGTTGGCTGAATGATCTTGAGTGAGTGGCAGGGGCCAAGGTTGCCATAGCATGTAGTCTTGTGCTGTGCCCATACTTTCCCTCTTTTATATTAGGTTGGTGCAAAAGTGATTGTGGTTTTTGCCATTACTTTCAATGGCAAAAACAATACTTATCATCTCCCTTTAAATTCCTCTACCAAAGGGCTCTTACACATTAATATCCATAGAGGCAACACCTTATGCATAGTTTAGGGTTCAGGAGGACTGTGTTTGAAGGCTGGAAATGGCACTTTTTTGTTTTCTTTTTGAAATGGAGTTTCACAGGCTAAAGTGCAATGGTGCAATCTTGGCTCACTGCAACCTTCGCCTCCTGGATTCAAGCGATTCTCCTGCCTCAGCCTCTCAAGTAGCTGGAACTACAGGCGTGTGCCACCATACCTGGCTAATTTTTTAAATTTTAAGTAGAGACGGAGTTTCACCATGTTGGCCAGGCTAGTCTCAAACTCCTGACCTCAACTAAGCTGCCTGCCTTGGCCTCCCAAAGTGCTGGGATTACAGGCATGAGCCAACGCACCCAGCCAGAACTGGCACTTTAGAGCTGCATGTTTTTTTTGCAAGATATATAAGCTTTCTGTATCCTAATTTCCTTATCTGTAAATGGCAGCCGGGAGTACAGGCTGTGGAATCACATAGACCTCAATTCAAGTCCTGGTTCTGCCACTATGGTGGGACATCTGGCGAGTTACTTGATCTAAGTAGGGTAACCACAGGTCCTGGCTTCTGCCTGCTGTTCCAGAGGATGGCTTTGGAGAGGATACTAAATTTGAAGTGGCTCTCAAATAATGGATAGAAGACAAAAAGGCAGGCACGTGATTTTGCACAGAGATGTGAAAAGGTAAATGCTAATAGGACATGTTCATGGAATACCAAAGGTACTAGTAGAAATCGTGCTTTGGGTGGTTACAGGAAATAAAACTGGAGATGTCAAGTAGGACTAGATCTTTAAAGTCCATGAAAGGCAGGATGCAGGTTCCAATTTGCAGCCATGGGCTCTTGCTATTTGACTGTATCCCAGTCCTCCTTTGGCCTATACAAAACTACTGCTCAAAATCACTCTGCCATGGAAAAATTATTCCATACCACTAAATAAGTTGAATCCCTTCCAGTACTAATTTGCTATGACTCCATAAGTTAATAAATAGCAAGATTTATTTTCCAGCTAGAAATGCTTGAAAGATCTTTAATGCTCACAAGATATGCCCTTAGAATTTTCTTTGAGGTAAAAAGCTCAGTAATTCAAAGTGGTGCTTAGGTTTGAATGACAGATACTTTAATAGAAAAAAGTTCTCTAGTTTAAGCAAAAATGAAAGGAGAATCTACTGGTTGACTAGTTATTTCTTTTTCTAAAAGAATAACCTTTAGCCAAAATAATATACACATGATAAAACTGCAAGTATTATGAAAGAACTAATAATGAAAAACAATAGTTTTCCATCCCATTCTTCCCAACTCGAGTTCTATTTCCTGAAGCAACCATTTTCTTTCTCTTTTTCTTTCTGTTTCTTTCTCTTTCTTTCTTTCTCTCTCTCTCTCTCCCCTTTCCTTTTTTTTTTTTTTTGTCTGAGACAGGTCTCACTCTGTCACCCAGGCTGGAGTGCTGTGGTGTGATCATGGCTCACTGCAGCCTCAACCTCCTGCACTCGAGCTGTTCTCTTGCCTCAGCCTCTTGAGTAACTGGGATCACAAACATGTGCCACCACAGCTGGCTAGTTTTTAAATTTTTCTTCATAGAGAAAGGGTCTCATTATGGTGCCTAGGCCGATCTTGAACTCAAGGGCTTCAGTGATCCTCCCACCTTGGCTTCCCAAAGTGCTGGGATTACAGGTGTGAGCCACTGTAGCCAGCCACCATTTTCTTAGAATCATTTTTGATATTAATTCTTCTGGTGAGTTTATTATTAACTCTAAATCAGCAATTCTCAGAAAAGGAAACTGGTATTTCAGGTGGGATTTGTGTGGGATTGTTCTGTGCATTTAGCATCTCTGTTCTTGACATTAAATGCTAGTAGCATTCTCCATCCACAGGATACATTTCCCAATCTTTTCTGGAATCGAGAACTACTGCTCTAAGTAACAAAATTATATGGCTGTTCTTTTTACTTATCAAGTTTAGACATTATTCACGAATGCTTACCATGAAAAATTAACTTTTTTTTTGAGACAGGGTCTGGCTCGGTCACCCAGGCTGGAGTGCAGTGGCATGAACTCGGTTCACTGCAACTTCCGCTTCCTGGGTTCAATAGATTGTCGTGTCTCAACCTCTTGAGTAGCTAAGACTACAGGTGCATGCCACCACACCCGTCTAATTTTTGTATTTTTTGTAGAGACGGGGTTTCACCATGTTGCCTAGGCTGGTCTCAAACTCCTGAGCTCAAGTGATCCACCCACTTTGGCCTCCCAAAGTGCCGGGATTATAGGCGTGAACCACTGCACCCAGCTGAAATATTAACATTTAAGTCTCCTTACTCACTTATATTTTTGCTAAATTATATTACTATTTTTAATTCCTTTACCTATAAAACCAATATATACCAATTTATTCTCCCTTTTCTCTCTCCTTCTGGAATTTCTATTAGACATTTGTTGGAGCTTCTCACATCACTGTGTGCTTTAACCTCTTACATTTTCCAGCTTTTTATCTCATTGGGTTGATTACAGACAGTCTTCTCAGATTTAGCTTCCAGTTTAATAATCTACTTTTGGCTCTAATACGTTGTTTAAGTAGGACATTATGTTTTTTAAAAAATTTAATGTCTATATTTTTCATTTCTATACTTTTTGAAATCAGCTTGTTCTAATTTCATAGTGTTCCATTTTTCCTTTTGTTTTCAATTCTCTTTATTCTTTTAATAATTTTTTACACATTTGTGATCTTGTTCATCTATTTCCATTGTTTTAAATTCTTGGGGATCTGATTCTTCTGCTTGTTCTGTTTGCTGCCATTCCCTTGCAGTGATTTGTAGGTTTTTAAAATTGTGAGCTCATATTTAATTGTGGAAGGGGAGGAGTGGTTCTGTGGATGTTTCATGTACACTTAAGTTGTGACGTGTCTTTAGAAGCTTTCATGTCTACTCTGCCAGGGTTCTGGTGGTTTTAGTGGGTCCTGGACCTTTTCACTACTGTTGGTGTTTGTTTAATATGGTTTGAGGCTTCTGAACCATAGAGGAAATATAATTTTGAACCCAATTTCTGAATGAGGCACTGGCCCAGGGTTCTGATTGTTCAACGGTGACTTTCTTTTTTTAACTTTCACTCAAGGCCTACAAGACTTCCTTGTTTCCCTAAGTAGTGGTTAGACTTTGCCTAATACTCTATTAATGGACTAGACAGGTCTTTAGAGCTCCAGGTTTATCCAGTGTTTCAGTTCCATGGTCCTGGTCTCCTGTGGGCCTGAAGCCAAATTTTCTTTCAAAGTTTGAATGATACAACCTCATCATTCAACACTCCAGGGTCTATATCCCACAGAAAAACTCCTACGGTTCAGGCTGCGTGTTAGATTTCTTATTATTATTGTTCTTTTTTAAACATTTTTCTCTGCATCCTTCTGACAGTCTTTATTTCAAGGTTATTTGAACATTTGTTGTGTTTTATCCTTTTTTTGTGTGTGTTTGTCCTGGAGGAAGATCTGAATGAGTCAGCTTAGCCCTCTATGTTGCTAGAAGTCCCAACATCATCATCCTCATCCTCATCATCTTTTTTTTAGGCTAGTCAAGTAAAGCAGTGGGAACGTAGAAAGAACAAAGAAATAAGTAACTGGTTGTGATCAATTAGTTGTAAATACCACTGCACTTGGACCAGGAAGAATTCCTATTATCTCTTTTTTTTTTTTCTGAGACGCAGTTTTGGTCTGTCGCCCAGACTGGAGTGTAGTGGCACAATCTTGGCTCACTGCAAACTCCACTTCCCAGGTTCACGCCATTCTCCTGCCTTAGCCT
>NW_012121154.1:10890927-10904213 GCF_000951035.1 Colobus angolensis palliatus
TCAGCCTCCCGAGTAGCTGGGATTACAGGCGTGTGCAACCATGCCCAGCTAATTTTTGTGTTTTTAGTTGAGATGGGATTTCACCATGTTGGTCAGGCTGGTCTCGAACTCCTGGCCTCAAGCAATCCACCCGCCTTGGCCTCCCAAAATTGCTGGGATTATAGACATGAGCCACCGCACATGGCCTCCTTGCTGTTTTATGAACATGCCAAGCACATGTCTGCCTCAGGGCCTTTGCACTGGCCAGGATGCTCTACTCATAAAAAATACAGTTTTTATGAGCTGTGTTTTTCTCCATAGTACTGAACACTATCTAACCTACATGACGGTTTACTTCTTTATTTTCTG
This sequence comes from Colobus angolensis palliatus, assembly GCF_000951035.1. NCBI lineage: Eukaryota > Metazoa > Chordata > Mammalia > Primates > Cercopithecidae > Colobus > Colobus angolensis. Next base: position 10,891,276 of record NW_012121154.1, read on the forward strand.
TCTCCCTTCCCTTCTTCATAAGAATGTAACCTACATGAAGTCAGGGGCATGGGGGAACTCATTAGATATTTGTTGGATAATGAGTGACTCTAGGAAGAAAGGAAGGAAAGAAAAATGCAAGAAAGGAAGCAATGAAAACCCTTGTTACCTTTGAGGATGTTGTTAAAAGTGTTCAATAAACAGGGACTGGCTAAGAAATTTTACCATTTCTAATTATTTTGCAAAATTGTGTTGCTTTTTGGAAGTAAAGATTTAAAAAGCAAACTAATGATAATCCTAAGGACTAGCACGACCCTATTCTTATTATCTTAAGAAACTAGATGAATGGGAGGATAAAGTTTTATTTATAAACACATAAATGGGCCATTGAGTTTAGTAATAATTAAGTTTCCAGTAGAGTTGAAATTATGACAAATCTACCTTTTCCTGGTATATTTCTTCCTACTTTAATTCATTTTAAGAAGTAGGTCAGGAATAAATCATGAAATAACAAAACATGTGTCCAATACTACTAAATCTTTGGGAACAACGATCAGCAATGAACATATAAAACGACTCCAATCCTAGAATTTTGTTTTGTTTTGTTTTGTTTGTTTTTTACTGGCAATGAGTACAACCAACTCTAGGTGGCTGGAGAGGTGGGAGCTGAGCTGGTTTTGTAGGTCTGCATTGGATTTTTGACATCAGGTAAAGGCCACTCCTCTGAGATACAGAGGTAAAGAACTTTACTGCCAATAGCTTTCCACTCCAGGAAAAAATAAAATATGCTCCAAACTAAGCTATGGTTTAGAATTAAGTCAGGCCCTGGGATTGGCCGACGCTGGATTAGACCAAGTGTGTCCAGGCTGCCAGTTCACCCCTGGAGACAGCACTGCATGCACTGTGTATGGAAGGCTGCAGGGAACATGTGGGAATCAAGGGCCACAAGCCCACATTTGTCAACACGGAGCATGCCGAGATGAGCTTGGTTGGGAAGACCCTAATCCAGCGGCGCTAGAGGAATTAAAGACACACAGAGAAATATAGAGGTGTGAAGTGGGAAATCAGGGGTCTCTCAGCCTTCAGAGCTGAGAGCCCCAAACAGAGATTTACCCACGTATTTATTAAAAGCAAACCAATCATTATCATTGTTTCTATAGATACTAAATTAACTAAAAGTATCCCTTATGGGAAACGAAGGGTTGGGTCGAATTAAAGGAATAGGTTGGGCTAGTTAGCCGCAGCAGGAACGTGCCCTTAAGACACAGATTGCTCATGCTATTTTTTGTGTCTTAAGAATGCCTTTAAGCAGTTTTCCACCCTGGGCGGGCCAGGTGTTCCTTGCCCTCATTCCCACAACCTTCAAGCTTGGGCATTAGGGCCATTATGAACATGTCACAGTGCTGCAGAGATTTTGTTTATGGCCAGTTTTGGGGCCAGTTTATGGCCAGATTTTGGGAGGCTTGCTCCCAACAGAGCAGGTGGGATATGGTAATCTGCCTGCATTTTAGCAAGTCGAGAATAGACTTATAGCAGAGATAAGACTAATCAAGAAAGAAAAGAGAGAAATTAAGTGTAGCTCCTGGTAACCCACGTGCTTCTTACCTTTGTCAGTTTTTCCTCCTTAGTGCCTTTCCATTTTTGGTCAACTGATGTCTGTCTCTCTTACTGATCTGACAGTCACATATACACACAGTTTTTTGTCTTTGGGATATGAAGAGTATTAGGAGATTAAAAGAAGAGTAGGGTAAACAAATACATTTCATGGATTACAATTTAGTAAGTCCTAACTCTAGAAGAATTTTCCAAGTGTGAAAATCTACAGAATTTACAGTGTAATGGCAACATGATTAGGTCCCAAGAAATAATTAAGGTAAACAATGTGCTCTTTTTCTCCTCTCCCTGGTAACTCAATAGTCTTCAACTACTTGAGAAGGTGTGAGGATCATTTTTTATCTCAGTTTGGACACTGAAGCTCACATTTCAGCGATGATCAAGGTGATCATGCTTATCCCCTGCTGACACCTTTCTTCCCCACCTCAACAAGTCACAGATCACTTCAAGGAGAAAATTTCAAGAGGTTATTAAACACTGGCATGGATACCCAGAGCAGAGATGTTATCATCTCTGGGGACCTTTAGGAACAGCTGATCATCCTAGATAGGCAGAATTACACCTAATTCAGACCGTCAAAAACTACTGGGTGCTGCAAAGTCAGCAAAGCATTGTGGGAATATCAAAAAGGTGAGCAGGCACAGCAGCTCCCCTGAATAACCTGAAACAGCTTGATCTGGACTGTTTCTGAGAAAGGCATGTTTAGGTTTGCTTACCACTGAGGAGGCGCAATGCTGGGCCAGGCTATGTTTACCAGGGACTTTGTGGGCCTGCTTTTCTCAATCCTGACTGGATATTAGTATTTGCTGGGGGGACTTTTAAAAAATAAAGATGCCTGGGCCTATCTTTATTTGATAATGGAGAAGTCCATTATCTTCTCCCCACCTTCATCACTCTTCTTTTTCTCTTTGAGACAGAGTCTCGCTCTTGTTGCCCATGCTGGAGTGTAGTGGCGCAATCTCGGCTCACTGCAACCTCCACCTCCTGGGTTTGATTCTTCTGCCTCAGCCTCCCAGTAGCTGGGATTACAGGCATGCGCCACCATGCCTGGCTAATTTTTGTATTTTAAGTAGAGACAGGGTTCTGCTATGTCGGCTAAGCTGGTCTTGAACTCCTGGCCTCAAATGGTACTCCCATCTCAGCTTCCCAAAGTGCTGGGAGCACAGGTGTGAGCCACTGAGCCTGGCCCACACTTTCACTATTGAAAACATTTGTATTCTGGAGGACCATGAGGGAGGGGACAGGTCTTTTTCAAAATCTAGGGAACACTAAGGACTTTATCCTCAAAGTAAATCTGATTAATTAATCAGAATCTCTGTTGGGTATTTTTTTTTCTAAATAAACTCCCTGGCAATGTAAATGCAATGGAATTATACATCAGTTGCTGAGAACCACTGATGCCATATAACACCCTCATTTTATACATAGAAAAATTAAGGTCCAAAGAATTTAACTGACATGTGACTTGCCCAAGACCATATGCCTGGTTAGTGGCAGAGCTTGGCTTAAAACCATGATCTCCATTAATTTACAAATCCAATAAGCATCTTTCAAGGACATTCTAGGGTTGTTGGCCCACCACCTAGTTGCCACTCAAGAATACGGTAAGTCAAAGCTGGTTGATAGCTAAGGATATCTTAGGCTGATCCTAATCCAAGTTAAAAGGTAAGTGTAAGGTGTGATGGTTCTGGTATTCTCTCTTATAGTTTTCTTCCAAGTAGTGGTGTGTGATTCAGACCTCTGGAAATTTTGAGGAATCCTTTGATCTGGATAAAATCCACCACTACCTCTGACCCACTCTCCAATTTACTAGTTCGAGGAGGCCGTCTACTTACCCAGATCCAATGTGCAGCACAAAAGTCAGGACAGGGGACAAGATCCCCCACTGGGAGCTCCACTGAAGTTCACTGAAACCTTGATCACTGGGGCTGAGAGCTGGAGAAGGGAGAGCTCGCTCCTTGGCCCTATATATAGAAGAAGAAAAGTAAGTTAATTCAGCAGTTGCTGGTTTGTTTTTTTTGAAAGAAGCTATGTCTAAAATATTTCTTAATGCTGTCCTTTCATTCCTAATATCAACCCACTCCCTTCCAAGGCACAGCTACTGCTATCAGAGGGGCTTACATGGGATAGGCTAATTATATATAATTATATCTTCTTCCTAAGGGTGAACTGCTAGGGTGTGAAAAAGATATATTTCAATTTTTGAACTTAACCATTCCCATACGTAGCAATTCATGACTACAAGTTTGCATATGAGAGATTGTGTCCCGAATGGGGCATCATCAGTACTGGGAGCAAATCCTCCTGGAGCACTTGCCTTGAAAAGAGCAAGAAAAGTAGAAAAATGAGAGTCATAATGTTCAAGATAAGAGTTGATCTTGATCAATTAAAAAATTAGGCCAATCTGTCTTTAGTCTTTTACAAATAATACAATTATTCCTTCCCACTCACAGAATACTTATTCAAGGGGCCATGTACTTATTCCATTTGAAAGTAAATTAAGTCATATCCACTCAGTTTGTGAATTTACCCACATCTTGCTTCACTTCCCTTTCCCTCCGCCTACCTACCCTCTGACTAATTCGCTGACCTGTTCTGAAGCAAGCTCTCACAACCTGGGCACCAGGAATCCTCTGAAAGGTGTACAAGATTTTGAATGGGTGTGCTTTTTTATTTTGGGGGGGATAAAGTCCCTAGTGTTCTCCAGATTTTGAAACAGACCTGTCCCCTCCTTCATAGTCCTCTAGAATACAATTGTTTTCAAGGGTGAAGGTGGAGAGAAGATAATGATGTTGACAGTTGTTGGTACCTACAATAAAACATTTTATGAAGTTGGTCCTGGAACTAGCCTTCAAAAGGATTAAGAGTTCATAAAATTGGATCTATCCTCCAAAAGAGTGGACTTACATAAAACATACTTTGAGGCACAAAATTATTAAATATATTCATGCTGTGTCTTCTTTTGTGCAAGATTTCACTAGTTTGAAACCAAAAGAAAGGAAAATCATCATCTCATTTTTCTTGATTTTAACTTTATTAATCTAATGATAATGAGAACACCTGGGAATATGAATATACTTCTTATTTATCATGATTTCCCTCGAAAACTGTTTCACTTGGGTTACTAAAATGCAGACTACCTGCAACGGTAGAAAAATTAAGATACCGGGGGCAACACATGATATTTAGAATGCGATGAAAACTCAACTGATTTTGATTGTCAATTAAATAGGCAGTCCACACCTGCATCTACACCTCACAAGACAATCCACTGATTGTTAGAAACTTCCTTAGTCTTCCATTCTTCTGTTCTTAGCAAAGTGCCTCTACTCGAAAGGCGCTCAAATACTTGTTGGATTGAGTCAATTCTTTTGGTTTCGCTCATAAATTAATGAGGAACGTGTAACTCTGTATAGTTTCAGAGTAGTTAAAGAGAGAAAAAAAAGAAATGCTACGTAAGAGAATTGGGGCTTCAGGTGTTACCTAACAGACTAGAAAGCTTTCCAACAGTGCACTTAAGATATGAGCTATAGCAACCTTACCTAGGAATTCCTTGCCCTTTCTTTCTAATGCAAATTAGTTTGAATTTCTCCTCCCTCCTGTCCTCTGCCTGAAAGTCTTCTGATACAAAGCAATATACAGTAATTAGAAGGAATGCCTGACAAAAACACATTTTAAATTTCATTTTCAAAAAGGTTGATACTTCCTATTGCATACTCCGAATTCCCCTGCATTTCTATGCTGTAGATTCCTACACTTTAGACAATACATTTGTATCTAGTGCACATTGTTACTTTTCAGATAGGAAAAAGCTAAATCTCAGTCAGTCCCCGCAAAAGGTTGCCCTTTTTTTTGTTGTTTTAAGAGTCTCCATGAATGTTGTTTAAATTCTAGAATCCACAGTACTCATCGAAGCTAAGGAAAATAATTTTGCCCACCCTACAGCGTATCGGAGGCTTTCTTCACAGCTAGCAGCTCGGATCCTTGCAACTGTTTCTTCTGTAGGTCTCGGGGCTCATTGAGAAGGTCCAGCACGCCTTCCCGGCTGGGCCTGGCCCAGGTGCGCTCTAGATGAGGCAGTTAACCAAGTCAATTGGTTCCCGATCAACTAAATCTCTCTTAAAAATAAACACTGCCGCGAGCTTCGAGAGTCCAGCATGTCAGAGCCTCTATGATGGCAGAGCAGCTGCCGCGATGCCTGATTAGTAGGGAGAAGGATTTCCCGGCAGGGGGCCAATACCAAATTTTAGGGCCGTTAGGCTCAGAGCAGTCCTTTCGTGAGCGGAGAAGTAGGAGACCCGGGGTTCGAGCCTTGCCCGGCACTGAGCGGAGGGCCCAGTCTCAGGACCACAGCCTCGCTCCCTGGGAGCTCCGGGCGGCCAAAGCTGGGCAAGCCCGGCCCGGCACAGGAGGAGGCACAGCCGGTCTCCGGAGAGAGGGCCAGAGGCAGAACTGCGGGCCTGGTTTTGTGTAATTCGGTTTGGACACAAATCAGGCCAGACCCAAGAAGTCTGGTGCCGGCCACCGTAGGGCAAGAGGAGGGTGTTTCGGAGCACAGCCAGGGCGCGCGGGAAAAAGATGAAAACCAAACTGGAAACGGCAAACGGCTGGATTAGCGCCGAAGGGATTCGAGGAGGCAAATGTGAAGTAAAAATGCTGTGTGCAGCTGCAGAGGGCGAGGGGACGGGGATTGCAAAGGACAGCGCTTCGTGAGACTTTCTCCTTCCCGGCGTAGAGACCAGCAGAGTGCGGGCAGGTCAGCCCTGTCGTCTGTTCGTTTAGGGAAAGGGCGCGGCATGGAGCCCGGGAGAGAGGGGCAGAGGCGGTGACAGCGAGGGCCCCTGCTCGGGTGGGCCCGCGGGCCTCAGCTCAGCCACCTCCCGAGGGACCGCGACCCCCGGCCCCGCGCGCACTCACCAGCCCGGGCTGCCCTGGGCGGAGCCGCCCCGCCGCGCTCCCCAGCCGCTGCCTCTTCGACGAGCGCGCTGCCTCCAGGTGCGGCTCTGGGAGGAGGCGCCGCGCGCCTCCGGGTAACACAAACCCGCCCCGCCCCGCCCCGCCAAGGCCAGGCCCCGCAGACACACTCCGCTGTGGGACGCCGGGGCGCGGGCATCCCTGCCCCCTAGGGGCTTCTTCCCAAGCACCTAGAACTTTCCAAAGGGTGCTTGGAATTTAACACCTTGGTCGTCAAGCCCCGCAAAAGTACCCTGATGAGACTGGCTTTCTTCCCCTACCGCCCAGGAGTTTCTCCAGGTGGCATTCCTGTCGCCTTGAGGTGGAACGTCAGTAGAGGCTCGAGGCTGAAGCAAGCACAATACTCAAGGTATAGCGTTCAAGTGGAAAACATTGCGTTTTATGATTTTAAAATGGAAAAAAAAAGAATCAAAAGAAAACCCTGACTTATCTTTTCAATTACAGTCATTATAGAGACTCGGATTTGTACAGGAACATTCGAAAACTTAGGAAATCCTTAGGACAATGTAAGTGTGAGATTTTTTGTTTTTGTTTTTTTCAAAAAGTTTTGATGAACTGCCTTTGGTTAACACTTTGCAAATATTGAGTATTTATTGCACAACAAGGCAATGCATGATAGGTTATTTTCCGGGCATTTAAGTTACAATTTACAAAACAACGTTTGCTTTTTATTAAGTAGAATAATGTAACATGTTACCCCAAGGTGGGAGAATCGCTTGAGCCCAGGAGTTTGAGACCAGCCTGGCAACAAAGCGAGACTCCGTCTCTTAAAAAACAAATTAGGAAATAGCTTGTTTTGCTTCTAAAAAGTGGGATACAAGAGCGCGCCGCAGCCAGAGTGCCGGGATTCAAGAGGGTGAAGGGTAGAAAATGATTTCAAATACACACTTCCCTCTGGCTTTGTAGCTTAGCAAGGATTATAGTTGGTTCATTAAGAGCATCTGTTTTTTGCTTTATGCATTTCTGCGCGTGCACACTGTAGTGACACATGTGATGGACAAGGTCTTTGGTCTTAAAGCTGAAATGCACGTCTGCAGACACCAGAGGCTTCTGACAAGGAGACCGCACCTCCAGAACCCAGGCCAGGCCTTCGGCTTCGAGCGCTGGTGGGGTCCTTCAACCGGGAGGAAGGGCTGGAGATTCCCTCCCTACTCCACACGAGGGCGGTCTCTTCAAGGGCACCAGACCACTGTCCACGTCCCTAGCTGAGGAAACCAAATTTGCTTTTCTCCACGCTTTTGAATATCTCTAAACAAATCTTAACAGGATAAATTACTAAAGAGGAGTTGGGCTCCTGGGACGTGCATTTCTGGTGTCCTTCATTTGCCCCTTGGCCTTTGCCATCCTATGAAATTATTTTGCCACATACATGTCTGTAGCCTAGTACTTCTTACACTATAATGTGCATAGGAATCACCTGCGGATCCCGTTAAAAATGCCGATTCTGAATCAGTAGGTCTGCGGTAGGGGCTGAGATACGCATTTCTAACAGGCCCCTGGGTGATCCTGATAGGCTGCTGGAGGACCAAACTTTGAGTAGCAACACTGGAGACAGTTGGATGATAAACTGCCTTTGCTGGTAGCACCAGGTACCTAATACCTAACACAATAACAGCAATGTTGTTAATACCTGTTCAGTGTTTACATATAGTAGGCACTGTTCTGAGCACTTTACATGTATTTTCTTGTATAGATACTGCTATTATTTCTAATTTAGAGATGACTTTACTTTTAATATGAATGTTCCCCATCCTCGATCCGCTTCCCATCCTTGCTGGCTTAATTTCATTTCTTTGGTATTAGAATATTAGAGCATTAGGAAGAATAGCTAGTGGATGCTGGGCTTAATACCTAGGTGATGGGTTGATCTGTGCAGCAAACCACCATGATACACGTTTACCTGTGTAATAAATCTCCACATGTACTCCAGAACTTAAAAGCTGATAAAAGAAAAAAAAAATTAAAAGATCTGAAAACGTATACTCAGAATCGTCTTCCCTCTTTTGTTCCATCCATTCTACCCAATCCTGTGTGAGTAAACGTCATTACTTCTCATCTATTCTTCCTGTGTTTTTGTAAAGCCACACAGATATTTGTTACGTGTTCTTGCCTGCTTTCCTGTCTGCCTGCCTGCCTACCTTCCTTCTTTTCCTTCCTTCCATCCTTTTCTTTTTTTTTTTTATTATACTTAAGTTCTGGGATACATGTACAGAATGTGCAGGTTTGTTACGTAGGTATACACGTGCCATGGTGGTTTGCTGCACCCATAAACCCGTCATCTACATTAGGCGTTTCTCCTAATGTTATCCCTTCCCTAGCACCCACACTCCTCACAGGCCCTGGTGTGTGATGTGCCCCTCCCCGTGTCCATGTGTTTTCATTGTTCAACTCCCATCTATGAGTGAGAACATATGGTGTTTGATTTTTCTGTTCCTGTGTTAGTTTGCTGAGAATGATGGTTTCCAGCTTCATCCATGTCCCTGCAAAGGACATGAAATCATCCTTTTTTGTGGCTGTATAGTATTCCATGGTATATATGTGCCCCATTTTCTTTATCCAATCTATCACTGATGGGCATTTGGGTTGGTTCCAAGTCTTTGCTATTGTGAGTAGTGCCACAATAAACATACGTGTGCATACGTCTTTAGAGTAGAATGATTTATAATCCTTTGGGTGTATACCCAGTAATGGGATTGCTGGGTCAAATGGTATTTCTGATTCTAGATCCTTGAGGAATCGCCACACTGTCTTCCACAATGGTTGAACTAATTTACGCTCCCACCAGCAGTGTAAAAGTATTCCTGTTTCTCCACATCTCCAGCATCTGTTGTTTCCTGACTTTTTAATGACCATCATTCTAACTGGTGTGAGATGGTATCTCATTGTGGTTTTGATTTGCATTTCTCTAATGACCAGTGATGATGAACTTTTTTCCATATGTTTGTTGGCTGTATAAATGTCTTCTTTTGAAAAGTGTCTGTTCATATCCTTTGCCCACTTTTTGATGGGGTTGTTCGTTTTCTTGTAAATTTAAGTTCTTTGTAGATTTTGTATATTAACCCTTGTCAGATGGATAGATTGCAGAAATTTTCTCCCACTTTGTAGGTTGCCTGTTCACTGTGATGATTGTTTCTTTTGCCGTGCAGAAGCTCTTTAATTAGATCTCATTTATCAATTTTGGCTTTTTTTTTTAAAAAAATTATACTTTAAGTCTGGGGTACATGTGCACAACGTGCAAGTTTGTTACCTAGGTATACATGTGCCATGTTGGTTTGCTGCACCCATCAATTTGTTGTTTAGGTATTTCTCATAATGCTATCCCTCCCCCAGTCCCCCCCCTACCCACAGACCCTGGTATGCAGTGGTTTCCCCACTGTGTCCATGTGTTCTCATTGTTCAGCTCCTACTTATGAGTGAAAACATGCAGTGTTTGGTTTTCTGTCCTTGTGATAGTTTGCTGAGAATGATGGTTTCCAGCTTCCTCCATGTCCCTGCAAAGGACATGAAGTCATCCTTTTTTATAGCTGCATAGTATTCCATGATGTATGTGCCACATTTTGTTTAGCTAGTCTATTATTGATGGACATTTGGGTTGGTTCCAAGACTTTGCTATTGTGAATAGTGCCACAGTAAACATACGTATGCATGTGTCTTTATAGTAGCGTGATTTATAATCCTTTGGGTATATACCCAGTAAGGGGATTGCTGGGTCAAATGGTATTTCTAGTTCTAGATCCTTGAGGAATCACCACACTGTCTTCCACAATGGTTGAACTAGTTTACAGTTCCACCAACAGTGTAAAAGTGTTCCTGTTTCTCCACATCCTCTCCAGCACCTGTTGTTTCCCTACCTTTTAATGATTGCCATTCTAACTGGCTTGAGATGGTATCTCATTGTGATTTTGATTTGCATTTCTGTAATGACCAGTGATGAGTATTTTTTCATATGTCTGTTGGCTGCATAAATGTCTTCTTTTGAAAAGTGTCTGTTCATATCCTTTGCCCACTTTTTGATGGGGTTTTTTTTTTTTTCTTATAAATTTAAGTTCTTTGTAGATTCTGGATATTAGCCCTTTGTCAGATAAATAGGTTGTAAAAATTTTCTCCCATTCTGTAGGTTGCCTGTTCACTCCACTGATAGTTTTTTTTCTTTTTTTTTTTTTTTTGCTGTGTGCTTTTTTTTTTTTTTTTTTTTTTTTTTCCAAGACAGAGTCTGGCTTTGCTGTGCAGAAGCTCTTTAGTTAGATCCCATTGGTCTATTTTGGCTTTTGTTGTCATTGCTTTTGGTGTTTTAGTCATGAAGTCTTTACCGATGCCTATGTCTTGAATGGTATTACCTAGGTTTTCTTCTAGGGTTTTTATGGTTTTAGGTGTAAGATTTAAGTTTTTAATCTCTCTTCAGTTAATTTTTGTATGAGGTGTGAGGGAAGGATCCAGTTTCAGCTTTCTACATAAGGCTGGCCAGTTTTCTCAATACCATTTATTAAATAGGGAATTCTTTCCCAATTGCTTGTTTTTGTCAGATTTGTCAAAGATCAGATGGTTGTAGATGTGTGATGTTATTTCTGAGGCCTCTGTTCTGTTCCGCTGGTCTGTATGTCTGTTTTGGTACCAGTACCATGCTGCTTTTGTTACTTTAACCTTGTAGTATAGTTTGAAGTCAGGTAGCATGATGCCTGCAGCTTTGTTCTTTTTGCTTAGGATTGTCTTGGCTATGTGGGCTCTTTTTTGGTTCCATATGAAATTTAAAGTAGTTTTTTCTAATTCTGTGAAGAAAGTCAATGATAGCTTGATGGGGATAGCATTGAATCTATAAATTACTTTGGGCAGTATGGCCATTTTCTATTGTTTGCAGTAGTTTCAGAAGGAATGGTATCAGCTCCTCCTCATACCTCTGGTAGAATTCGCCTGTGAATTCATCTGGTCCTGGACTGTTTTTGGTTGGTAGGTTATTACTGCCTCAATTTCAGAAACTGTTATTCGCCTATTCAGAGATTCACCTTCTTCTTGGTGTAGTCTTGGTAGGGTGTATATGTCCAGGAATTTATCCATTTTTACTAGATTTTCGAATTTATTTGCATAGAGGTGTTTATAGTATTCTCTGATGGTAGTTTGTATTTGTGTGGGAATCAATGGTTATATCCCCTTTATCATTTTTTATTGTGTCTATTTGATTCTTCTCTCTTTTCTTTATTAGGCTTGCTAGTGGTCTATTTTGTTGATCTTTTTAAAAAACCAGCTCCTGGATTGATTGATTTTTTTTTTTTGAAGGGTTTTTTATGTCTTTATCTCCTTCATTTCTGCTCTGATCTTTGTAATTTCTTGTTTTCTAGCTTTTGAATTTGTTTGCTCTTGCTTCTCTAGTTCTTTTAATTGTGATGTTAGGGTGCCGATTTTACATCTTTCCTGCTTTCTCCTGTGGGCATTTAGTGCTATACATGTCCCTCTACACACTGCTTTAATGTGTCCCAGAGATTCTGGTACGTTGTGTCTTTGTTCTCATTGGTTTCAAATAACTTATTTAGTTGTGTCTTAATTTTGTTATTTAGCCAGTAGTCATTCAGGAACAGGTTTTTCAGTTTCCATGTAGTTGTGTGGTTTTGAGTGAGTTTCTTTTTTTTTTTTTTTTGAGACAGTCTCTGCTCCCCAGGTTCACACCATTCTCCTGCCTCAGCCTTCCGAGTAGCTGGGACTACAGGTGCCCACCACCATGCCCAGCTAATTTTTTCGTATTTTTAGTAGAGACGGAGTTTCACAGTGTTCACCAGGATGGTCTCGATCTCCTGACCTCATGATCCACCCGCCTTGAACTCCCAGAGTGTTGGGATTACAGGCGTGAGCCACCGTGCCCGGTCCTTGAGTGAGTTTCTTAATCCCGTGTTCTAATTTGAGTGCACTGTGGTCTGAGAGACAGTTTGTAATGATTTCTGTTTTTTTTTACATTTGCTGAGGAGTGTTTTACTTCCAATTATGTGGTCAATTTTAGAATATGTGTGATGTGGTGCTGAGAAGAAGGTATATTCTGTTGATTTGGGGTAGAGAATTTTATAGATGTCTATTAGGTCTGCTTGGTCCAGAGCTGAGTTCAAGTCCTTGCTATCCTTGATAACTTTCTGTCTTGTTGATCTGTCTAATATTGATAGTGGGGTGTTAAAGTCTCCCATTGTTGTTGTGTGTAGTCCAAGTCTCTTTCTAGGTTCTCTAAGAACTTGCTGGGTTCTCCTGTATTGGGTACATATATATTTAGGATAGTTAGCTTTTCTTGTTGAATTGATCCCTTTACCATTATATAATGGCCTTCTTTGTCTCTTTTGATCTTTGCTGGTTTAAAGTCTGTTTTATCAGAGACTAGGATTGCAACCCTGCTTTTT
>NW_012121154.1:10904263-10910387 GCF_000951035.1 Colobus angolensis palliatus
CTTTCCATTTGCTTGGTAGATCTTCCTCCATCCCTTTATTTTGAGCCTATGTGTGTCTTTGTACGTGAGATGTGTCTCTTGAATATAGCACACTGATGGATCTTGACTCTTTATCCAATTTGCTAGTCTGTGTCTTTTAATTGGAGCATTTAGCCCCTTTACATTTAGGTTAATATTGTTCTGTGTGAATTTGATCCTGTCATTATGATGCTAGCTGGTTGTTTTGCCCATCAGTTTGTGCAGTTTCTTCATAGCGTCAGTGGTCTTTACAATTTGGCATGTTTTTGCAGTGGCTGGTACCGGTTGTTCCTTTCCATGTTTAGTGCTTTGTTCAGGAGCTCTTGTAAGGCAGGCCCGGTGGTGACAAAATCTCTCAGCATTTGCTTGTCTGTAAAGGATTTTATTTCTCCTTCATTTATGAAGTGATATGAAATTTGCTGCATTTGAAATTCTGGGTTGAAAATTTTTTAAGAATGTTGAATATTGGCGCACACTCTCTTTGGGCTCGTAGGGTTTCTGCAGAGAGATCTGCTGTTAGTCTGATGGGCTTCCCTTTGTGGATAACCCGACATTTCTCCTTGGCTGCCCTTAACATTTTCTCCTTCATTTCAACCTTGGTGAATCTGACAATTATGTGTCTTGGGGTTGCTCTTCTCGAGGAATATCTTTGTGATATTCTCTGTATTTCCTGAATTTGAATGTTGGCCTGTCTTGCTAGGTTGGGAAAGTTCTCCTGGATAATACCCTGCAGAGTGTTTTCTAACTTGGTTCCGTTCTTCGAGTCACTTTCAGGTACACCATTCAAACATAGATTTGGTCTTTTCAGTTAGTCCCATGTTTCGTGGAGGCTTTGTTTCTTTTCACTCTTTTTTCTCTAATCTTGTCTTCTCGCTTTATTTCATTGACTTGAACTTTAATCACTGATACCCTTTCTTCCGCTTGATCCATTTGGCTACTGAAGCTTGTGTATGCTTCATGAAGTTCTCATGCTGTGTTTTTCAGCTCTATCAGGTTATTTATTTTCTTCTCTACACTGGTTGTTCTAGTTAGCTATTCCTCTCACCTTTTCTCAAGGTTTTTAGCTTCCTTGTGATGGGTTAGAACATGCTTCTTTAGCTCGGAGGAGTTTGTTCTTACCTACCTTTTGAAACCTACTTCTGTCAATTCATCAAACTCATTCTCCATCCAGTTTTGTTCCCTTGCTGGTGAGGAGTTGTGATCCTTTGGAGGAGAAGAGGTGCTCTGGTTTTTAGAATTTTCAGCCTTTCTGCTCTGATATCTCCCCATCTTTGTGACTTTATCTACCTTAGGTCTTTGATGTTGGTGACCTTCAGATGGGGTTTTGGTGTGGATATCCTTTTTGTTGATGTTGATGCTATTCCTTTCTGTTAGTTTTCCTTCTAACAGTTCCCTCAGTTGCAGGTCTGTTGGAGTTTGCTGGAGGTCTACTCCAGACCGTGTTTGCCTGGATATCACCAGCGGAGTCTATGGAGCAGCAAATATTGCTGCCTGATCCTTCCTCTGGAAGCTTCGTCCCAGAGAGGCACCCACCAGATGGCAGCCAGAGTTCTCCTGTATGAGGTGTGTGTAGGCCCCTACTGGGAGATGACTCCCAGTTAGGCTGCATGGGGTCAGGAGCCCACTTGAGGAGGCAGTCTGTCCGTTATCAGAGCTCGAACACGGTGCTGGGAGATCTGCTGCTCTCTTTAGAGCTGTCAGGCAGGGATGTTTAAGTCTGCTGAAGCTGTGCTAGCAGCTGCCCCTTTCCCCAGGTGCTCTGTCCCAGGGAGATGAAGGTTTTAACTATAAGTCCCTGGTTGGGGCTGCTGCCTTTTGTTTAGATACGCCCTGTCCACAGAGGTGGAATCTAGAGAGGAATCGGCCTTGCTGAGCTGTGGTGAGCTTTGCCCAGTTTGAGCTTCCTGGCAGCTTTGTTTATACTGTGGGCATAAAACCACCTACTCAAGCTTCAGCAGTGGCAGATGCCCTTCTCCCCACCAAGCTCCAGCATCCTAGGTCGATCTCAGACTGCTGTGCTAGCAGCAAGAATTTCAAACCAATGGATCTTAGCTTGTTGGGTTCTGTGGGTGTGGGACCCGCTGAGCTAGGCACTGGAGAGAATCTTCTGGTCTGCCGGTTGTGAAGACCATGGGAAAATCACAGTATTTGGGCAGGAGTGTAGCATTTTTCCCTCTCTCACAGCTTTCCTTGGCTAGGAAAGGGAAATCCCTGACTCCTCATGTCTCCTGGGTAAGGTAATGCCCCCACCTTGCTTCTGCTCTCCCTCTGTGGGCTGCACCCACTGTCTAACCATTCTCAATGCGATGAACCAGGTACCTCAGTTGGAAATGCAGAAATCACCTGTCCTCTGCATCCATCTTGCTGGGAGCTGCAGACTGGAGCTGTTCCTATTCGGCCATCTTGGAAGTCCCCTCAATTTTGGCTTTTGTTGCCATTGCTTTTGGTGTTTCAGTCATGAAGTCTTTGCCCATGCCAATGTCGTGAATGATATTGCCTAGGTTTTCTTCTAGGGTTTTTATGGTTTTAGATTTTATGTTTAAGTCTTTAATCCATCTTGAGTTAATTTTTGTATATGACGTAAGGAAGGGGTCCAGTTTCAGTTTTCTGCATATATCTAGCCAGTTTTCCCAACACCGTTTGTTAAACAGGGAATCCTTTCCACATTGCTTGTTTTTGTCAGGTTTGTCAAAGATCAGATGGTTGTAGATTGTGGTGTTATGTCTGAGGCCTCTGTTGTGTTCCATTGGTCTATATATTTGTTTTGGTACCAGTACCATGCTGTTTTGGTTAATGTAGCCTTGTATAGTTTGAAGTCAGGTGGCATGATGCCTGTAGTTTTTTTTCTTTTGGCTTAGGATTGTCTTGACTCTGTGGTCTCTTTTTTGGTTCCATATGAAATTTAGAGTAGTTTTTTCTAATTCTGTGAAGAAAGTTAATGGTAGCTTGATGGGGATAGCATTGAATCTGTAAATTACTTTGGGCAGTTTGGCCATTTTCACGATATTGATTCTTCCTATCCATGAGCATGGAATGTTTTTCCATTTGTTTGTGGTCCTCTCTTATTTCATTGAGCAGTGGTTTGTAGTTCTCCTTGAAGAGGTCCTTCATATCCCTTGTAAGTTGGATTCCTAGGTATTTTATTCTCTTTGTAACAATTGTGAATGGGAGTTTGCTCATGATTTGGCTCTCTATTATTGGTGTGTAGGAATGCTTGTGATTTTTGCACATTGATTTTGTATCCTGAGACTTTGCTGAAGTTGCTTATCAGCTTAAGGAGATTTTGGGCTGAGAGGATGGGGTTTTCTAAATAGACAATCATGTCATCTGCAAACAGACAATTTGACTTCCTCTTTTCCTAATTGAATATCCTTTATTTCTTTCTCTTGCCTGATTGCCCTGGCCAGAACTTCCAGTACTATGCTGAATAGGAGTGGTGAGAGAGGGCATCCTTGTCTTGTGCTGGTTTTAAAAGGGAATGCTTCCAGCTTTTGACCATTCAGGATGATATTGGCTGTGGGTTAGTCATAAATAGCTCTGATTATTTTGAGATATGTTCCATCAATACCTTAAGTTTATTGAGTGTTTTTGGCATGAAGAGCTGTTGAATTTTATTGAAAGTCTTTTCTGCATTTATTGAGATAATTATGTTGTTTTTGTCGTTGGTTCTGTTTATGTGATAGATTACATTTATTGATTTGTGTATGTCGAACCAGCTTTGCATCCCAGGGATGAAGCTGACTTGATTGTGGTGGATAAACTTTTTGATATGTTGCTGGATTTGGTCTGCTGGTATTTTATTGAGGATTTTTGCATTGATGTTCATCAGGGATACTGGCCTGAAATTTTCTTTTTTTGGTTGTGTCTCTGCCAGGTTTTGGTATCAGGATGATGCTGGCCCCATAAAATGAGTTGGGAGGATTCCCTCTTTTACTGTTGTTTGGAATAGTTTCAGTAGGAATGGTACCAGCTCCTCTTTGTACCTCTGGTAGAATTCGGCTGTGAATCCATCTGGTCCTGGACTTTTTTTGGTTGGTAGGCTATTACTGCCTCAATTTCAGAACTCTTTATTGGTCTATTCAGGGATTTGACTTCTTCCTGGTTTTGTCTTGGGAGGGTGTATGTGTCCAGGAATTTATCCATTTCATTTAGATTTTCTGGTTTATTTGCATAGAGGTTTTTATAGTATTCTCTGATGGTAGTTTGTATTTCTTTGGGAATTAGTGGTGATATCCCCTTTATCATTTCTTACTGTGTCTATTTGCTTCTTCTCTCTTTTCTTCTTTATTAGTCTGGCTAGCAGTCTATTTTGTTGATCTTTTCAAAAAACCAATTCCTGGATTCATTCATTAATTTTTTTGAAGAGTTTTTTGTGTGTCTGTATCTCCTTCAGTTCTGTTCTGATCTTAGTTATTTCTTGCCTTCTGCTAGCTTTTGAATTCAGTTACTCTTGCTTCCCTAGTTCTTTTAATTGTGATGTTAGGGTGTCGATTTTATATCTTTCCTACTTTCTCTTGTGGGCATTTAGTGCTATAAGTTTCCCGCTAAACACTGCTTTAGCTATGTCCCAGAGATTCTGGTACGTTGTGTCTTTGTTCTCATTGGTTTCAAAGAACTTATTTATTCATGCCTTAATTTCATTATTTACCAGTAGTCATTCAGGAGCAGGTTTTTCAGTTTCCATGTGGTTGTGCAGTTTTGAGTGAGTTTCTTAATCCTGGCTTCTAATTTGTGTGCACTGTGGTCTGAGAGACTGTTTGTGATCATTTCTATTCTTTTGCATTTGCTGAGGAGTGTTTTACTTCCAATTTTGTGGCCAATTTTAGAATACGTGTGATGTGCTAAAAAGAATGTATATTCTTTTGATTTGGGGTGGAGAGTTCTGTAGATGTCTATTAGGTCAGCTTGGTCCAGAGCTGAGTTCAAGTCCTGGTTATCCTTGTTAATTTTCTGTCTCATTGATATGTCTAATATTGACAGTGGGGTGTTAAAGTCTCCCACTATTATTGTGTGGGAGCCTAAGTCTCTTTCTAGGTCTCTAAGAACTTGCTTTATGAATCTGGGTGCTCCTGTATTGAGTGCATATATATTTAGGATAGCTAAGTCTCTTGTTAAATTGATCCCTTTGCCATTATATAATGGCATTCTTTGTCTCTTTTGATCTTTGTTGGTTTAAAGTCTGTTTTATCAGAGCCTAATATTTCAACCCTTTTTTTTTTTTTCTTTCCATTTGCTTGGTAAATATTCCTCCATCCCTTTATTTTGAGCCTGTGTGTGTCTTTGCTGGTGAGATGGGTCTTCTGAATACAGCACACCAAAGGGTCTTGACTCAATCCAGTTTACCAGTCTGTCTTTTAATTGGGGCATTTAGCCAATTTACATTTAAGGTTAATATTGTTATGTGTGAATTTGCTTCTGTCATTATGATGCTAGCTGGTTATTTTGCCTGTTAGTTGATGCAGTTTCTTCATAGTGTCATGGTCTTTACAGTTTGGTATGTTTTTGCAGTGGCTGGTACCAGTTTTTCCTTTCCATGTTTAGTGCTTTGTTCAGGAGCTCTTGTAAGGCAGGCCTGGTAGTGATAAACTCTCTCAGCATTTGCTTGTCTGTAAAGGATTTTATTTCTCCTTCATATGAAGCTTAATTTGGCTGGATATGAAATTCTGGGTTGAAAATTCTTTAAGAATGTTGAACATTGGACCCCATTCTCTTCTGGCTTATAGGGATTCTGAAGACCGATCCACTGTTAGTCTGATGGGCTTCCCTTTGTGGAAAACCCGACCTTTCTCTCTGGTTACCCTTACCATTTTTTCCTTCATTTCAACCTTGGTGAATGTGACAATTATATATGTTGGGGTTGTTCTTCTTGAGGAGTATCTTTGTGGTGGTCTCTGTATTTCTTGAATTTGAATGTTGGCCTGTCTTGCTAGGGTGGGGAAGTTTTCCTGTGTAATATCCTGAAGAATGTTTTCCAATTTGGTTCTTTTCTCCCCCTCACTTTCAAGTACACTAATCAAATGTAGGTTTGGTCTTTTCACATAGTCCCATATTTCTTGGAGGCTTTGTTCATTCCTTTTCATTCTTTTTTCTCTAATCTTGTCTTCAT
>NW_012121154.1:10910737-10936157 GCF_000951035.1 Colobus angolensis palliatus
TTTTTTTGGAGGCTTTGTTCATTCCTTTTTTTTTTTTCTCTAATCTTGTCTTCACACTTTATTTCATTAAGTTGATCTTCAACCTCTGATATCCTGAAGAATGTTTTCCAATTTGGTTCTTTTCTCCCCCTCACTTTCAAGTACACTAATCAAATGTAGGTTTGGTCTTTTTACATATTTCTATATTTTTTTGGAGGCTTTGTTCATTCCTTTTTTTTTTTTCTCTAATCTTGTCTTCACACTTTATTTCATTAAGTTGATCTTCAACCTCTGATATCCTTTCCTCTGCTTGATCTATTTGGCTATTGATACTTGTGTATGCTTCACAAAGTTCTCGTGCTGCATTTTTCAGCTCTATCAGGTCATTTATGTTTGTCTCTAAATGGGTTATTCTAGTTAGCAATCCCTTTAACCTTTTTTAAGGTTCTTAGCTTCCTTGCAGTAGGTTAGAACATGTTCCTTTAGCTTGGGAGGAGTTTGTTATTACTCACCTTCTGAAGCTTACTTCTGTCAATTCATCAAACTCATTCTCCGTCCAGTTTTTTTCCCTTGCTGGTGAGAAGTTGTGATCCTTTGGAAGAGAAGAGGCATTCTGGCTTTTGGAATTTTCAGCCTTTTTGGGTTGTTTTTTTCCTTATCTCCGTGGATTTATCTACCTTTGGTCTTTGATGTTGGTGACCTTTGGATGGGGTCTGTGAGTGGACATCTTTTTTTGTTGATGCTGATGCTATTCCTTTCTATTTGTTAGTTTTTCTTCTAACAGGCCCCTCAGCTGCAGGTCTGTTGGAGTTTCCTGGAGGCCCACTCCAGACCATGTTTGCCTGGGTATCACCAGCGGAGGCTTCAGAACAGCAAAGATTGCTGCCTGTTGCTTCCTCTGGAAGCTTCGTCCCAGAGGGTCACCCACCAGAGGCCAACTGGAGCCCTCCTTTATGAGGTGTCTGATGACCCCTGCTGGGAAGTGTCTCCCAGTCAGGAGGCATGGGTCAGGGACCCACTTGAGGAGGCAGTCTGTCCCTTAGCAGAGCTCGAGTGCTGTGTTGGGAGATTAACTGCTCTCTTCAGAGCTGGCAGGCAGGGATGTTTAAGTATTCTGAAGGTGTGCCCACAGCTGCCCCTTCCCCCAAGTGCTCTGTCCCTGGGAGATGGGGGTTTTATCTATAAGCTCCTGACTGGGGCTGCTGCCTTTTTTTCAGAGATGCCCTGCCCAGATAGGAGGAATCTCGAGAGGCAGTCTGGCTACAGCGGCTTTGCTGAGCTTTGGTGGTCTCTGCCCAGTTCGAAGTTCCTGTTGGCTTTGTTTACACTGTCAGGGGAAAACCATCTACTGAAGCCTCAGTAATGGTGGAATGCTCCTTCCCCCACCAACCTTGAGTGTCCCAGTTTGACCTCAGACTGCTGTGCTGGCAGTGAGAATTTCAAGCCAGTGGATCTTAGCTTGCTGGGCTCCGTGGGGGTGGAATCCGCTAAGCTAGACCACTTGGCTCCCTGGCTTCAGCCCCCTTTCCAGGGGAGTGAACGGTTCTGTCTCACTGGTGTTCCAGGTGCCACTGGGGTATGAAAAAAAATTGCAGCTAGCTTGGTGTCTGCCTAAATGGCCACCCAGTTTTGTGCTTGAAACCCAGGGCCCTGGTGGCGTAGGCACCTGAGGGAATCTCTTAGTCTGTGGGTTAAGAAGACTATGGGAAAAGTGTAGTATCTGGGCCGGAGTGCACCGTTCCTCACGGCACAGTCCCTCATGGCTTCCCTTGGCTAGGAGCGGGAGTTCCCTGACCCCTTGCCCTTCCAGGTTGAGGCAACACCCCACTCTGCTTTGGCTTACCCTCCATGGGCTACACCCACTATCTAACCAGTCCCAATGAGATGAGCCAGGTACCTCAGTTGGAAATGCAGAAATCACCTGCCTTTTGCGTTGATATCACTGGGAGCTACAGACCGGAGCTGTTCCTATGTGGCCATCTTGTCAGCCACCTCCTTCCTTTTCTTTTTTTGAGACAGAAGTCTCTCTCTGTCACCCAGATTGGAGTGCAGTGGCACAATTATGGCTCACTGCAGCCTTTAATTCCTGGGCTCAAGCGATACTCCCTCCTCAGCCTCCTAAAGTGCTGGGATTACAAGTGTGAGCCACTGCACCCGGCCTCCCCTTCTTTCTTACACAAAAGGTGGTATTCTTCATATATTATTTTACACTTAGCTCTTTCCACTTACCAGTATCTATGGAAATCACTCCACATTACATCACAGAGATCGTCCTCCTTTTTTTTTTTTTTAAATAAATGCAACAGTAGTTCGTTGCATGTATGTACCATAGTGTGTTGAAGTACTCTGCTATGTTTGCCTAGTTATGTAGCTTACAATATTTTGTGGTTACAAATGATGCTGCAATTAATAACTTTGTGCATGTACATTTTCATATTTTTGGAGGTGTATCTTTAGGATAAATTCCTAGAAGTGGGATCAAGTGTTTGGTGGGTCAAGATGTAAATGCATATGTAGTTTTCTTAGCTATTGCCATAATCCTCTCCTTAGGGCTTATGTCATTTTGCATTCCTACCAGCAAGGTATGAGAAGGCCTATGTTTCACAGCCTTTCCAGGCTTGTATCGTCAAGCTTTTGAATTTTGCCAATTTGATGGATTAGAAGTGGTATCTCAGTGAGGCTTACTTTATACTTCTGTTAAAATGAGTGATGTTGCACACCTTTCGTATGTTGAAGGGCCATTTTTTGTATGATTTTCCTGAATTATCTATTCATATCTTTTCCTCATTTTTCAATATAATTTTTGGTCGATTTTTACCTTCAATTTAAAATAGCTTTCTATATTAGGCATATTTGCTCTTTATCTGTGATATATGTTACAAATATACTCTCTCAATTTCTCATTTGTATTTTGTCTGGAAAGCATTGTTTTTGCCGATAGAACTGCTTATTTTTTAAGAGACTCGCATATATTTTTACTTCTTATAATAGTTTCATGAGTGGCTATTATTCCTCTCATATTACAGACAAACAGACAGGCTAATGTTAACTGACTTGCCAAAGGATGTAAAGCTAATAAATAGCATAATATAAATTTTTTTGTAAATACTTATGGATTCATTTATTATTTTAATAACCATTAATTTTTCAAATACCACGTGGCAGGCATTGAGACTGCACGGGTAAGTTGCTCACATGGAATTTACAGACTAACAGCGGAGGAGAGGCCAGAGTTTGGTTAGATAATCACACTGATAAGACTGTAACTACCAACTTGGATAAATGCTCTAAAGGCAAAAAAAAAAAAAAAAAAATCCAGAAGTATGAGAACATTTAAATGAAAAAACTCAATCCAGATCAGGAAAGGGTGGGATGTCAAACATTAGGAGTCAATTAGATAAAGGGGTGGAGGTAGGGTGAGGAGCCAGCACCTGCAAACGCTCTGTAAGTGCAAGTGGCATGGCACATTGGAAAAGACATAAACAAGCCTGAAGAAGGCTCAGGTGGATGGCGCACAAAGGGTAGAGTGGCATAAGATACAGCTGGAGAGGAAGGCAGGGCCAGTTCTCTGCTCACTGCAAACTCTGCCTTCCAGGTTCAAGTGATTCTCCTGCCTCAGCCTCCCGAGTAACTGGGATAACAGGCACCCGCCACCATGCCCAGCTAATTTTTGTATTTTTAGTAGAGACGGTGTTTCACCATATTGGCCAGGCTGGTCTCAAACTCCTGACCTCAGGTGATTTGTCCGCCCCAGCCTCCCAAAGTGCTGAGATTTCAGGCGTGACCCACTGTGCCAGGTCAATGTGAACTCTTTGAAGAGGTTGAACAGGAGATGACATGATCGTATTTGCAGTTTGAAAAGATCCACCACATCACTGCTTGCACAATGGATTGGAAAGGACCAGAATGGATGCAGCAGGGGACCAAATGTTGGCTACTCTAGTAATTATTATCAACAAGTAGACTGAGAAAATATAAACAGAACAGTAGGCAGAAAACCAGAAGGAAAGGTCAAGGCCATCACTGGAGAATTAGAAAGTGGTGCCTCCTCCAGGGAAGCCAAATTTTAAAAAGGTTTCTTTGTGTTTATCCTGATTGAAGTTTGCTGAGCTTTTTAGATCTGTAGATTTATAGATCCTTTCAAATTCAGAAACTTCTAGTTATTAGTTCTTCAAATAAGTAATAGGGAGTTCATTGGGTGTGTAAAGTTATGTATTTTATATGTATATTGGATGACATCTTTGGTTCTTTGGTTTCTTTTTCTTTTTGAGACAGGGCTTCACTCTGTCACCCAGCTTCCAAGCTGGAGTGCAGTGACGCAATCTTGGCTCACTGCAACCTCCGCCTCCCGGGTTCAAGCGATTCTCATGCCTCAGCCTTCCGAGTAGCTGGGACTACAGGCGCCCACCACAATGCTGGGTTAATTTCTTTCTTTCTTTTTTTTCTTATTTTTTTTTCTGGTATAGACGGGGTTTTACCATGTTGGCCAGGCTGCTCTCAAACTCCTGACCTCAAGTGATTTGCCCACCTCAGCCTACCAGACATCTTGGTTACTGGACCATTTTTTCTTGATGAAGTCTGGCAGTTCCAGATAGTATTTATGAAATTTGTCAATTTTTCAATATTTATAAATTTGTAACATGTTGCAATTTCTTTTCTCATTTTAAATATTCACTTTTGTTACCTAATTTTGTATTTCTCATATTGAGGTTTTTTTTTTTTTCCCTTACAGAGATTCTACCAAATTATGTAAGTTAATAGCCCACCAAAACCTGAATCTGCCCCAATCCCAAGCAGCATGGGAGGTAATAATGACTTGGGATGAGAGTGTTACCCAAGGAATAGGTGTAACTAACACATTATCTCTGGCTTAGGCAGCTCCTCAGTATCTCTTTCAGCTGAGAATCAGGTCTATTTTCCTGGTTTTAGAGGCTCGCCTACCAGGCCAGCATGAGCAGGGCAGGGCAGATGTGCCATAGGAGGTATTTAAATTATCAAATGCTGAGTGTGTGTGTGCACTGAGTTTGAAAGAGATCTAGTGGACTAACCTGTAGGTCAAAGTCTTACAGGAAGGTGGGCCCTGGAACCTGTGTCACTGGACCAGCAACTCAGTGTCTGATCCATCCAAATGGAAGACTTCAGTTGCCATGGCGATTGACAAAGCTATTTTGCTAAAATACCCACCTCAATTACCTAAATACCCACCTCAGTTACCTAAATATCCACCTCAGTTACCTAAATACCCACCTCAATTACCTAAATACCCAAAGTTTCTCCATTAAAAACTCATTCTTTTGGATCTTGAAACAGTTCTGGAAGTTTAACACTACTTGCTAAAATATAAATTCCTCAGGGAAAAATTGCAGTTATATTATTATGTAATCATTATATTAACAATTTTTGTGAGATGTGTAAATGCCTACCACTGTAAGTAAATGCCTACCTTTTCTCTTTCCATTATGAGAGTTAGTTAATATGTAGGACTGGGGATGAAAGCTGGTTTTCATGGTGTGGGAATTTGAACAGAGTTCTGGCTGCATGAAGGTGTGTATTAGCCCATTTTTATGCTGCTGATAAAGATATACCTGAGACTGGGCAATTTAGAAAAGAAAGTGATTTATTGGACTTACAGTTCCATGTGGCTGGGGACCCTCACAATCATGGTGGAAGGTGAAAGGCAGTCTCACATGATGGCAGACAAGAGAAGAGAGCTTGCGCAGGATCCCCTTTTACATCAAATCTCAAGAGACATATTCACTGTCACAAGAATAGCATGGGAAAGACCCGCCTCCATGATTCAGTTGCCTCCCACTGGGTCCTCCCACAACACATGGGAACTGTGGGAGTTACAATTCAAGATGAGATTTGGGTAGGGGCACAGCCAAACCATATCAGGGTGTGTCTTAGGTAGAGAGGCCAAAAGACAGCTTTCCTTCTCTGGTATTTTATCAAGCTCCACACATAGAAGGTGTTAGAAAAATAAGTATTTTGTTATAGTTAGGAAATTCAGAGGCAGAGTAAAGAACCAACTTGAAGTGTCGATATGAAAGGAATTGTGTTAGAATTAATAGTGACTGAGTTTCTTCTTTGGGCTTTAAGGGAGCTGTTTAGTTTCTGTTAAGGTGATTGTAGAGGTGTTAAAAAAAATGTCTGACTTGTCTCATTATGTCTGCTTTCTATGGTCAGTAACATTAAGGGGGTATTGTAAAAACTTTGATATGAGTTAGTTTACTGTTTGTAGGTTTATGAGGCAATATTTCTTACACACATTTCTGTGCCTTTTTATTATTCACTTATATATCTCCATATATTATTCTACCAGTACTCTCTCCATAAAAAGTTATATTTTCCAGACATTATCTTCTTCTCGGCTGCACTGGCATGAATTCTGGGACGGGAGATCCAGGCGCTGGAATATGGTAGTAGGGCCACTGGAGAGTGGCAGACACTCCCATTGTCATTGCATGGTCTCCCATGTCTATAAAGGCAGCATCAGTTTACAGCCATGGTGGATTATTAAAAAAAAAACAAAACCCAACTGTACCCATTTATTTATAATAAACACCCAAAGACTACATGGAAGAAACAGTAATCGTGAAAAACCCGCTCACCTCTGAACTGGAATTCTCTTAATAACAGCTGATTTTTTTTTTTTTCTGAACAATACATACATGCATAGTTACTTTTTGTCTTTATTACTATATTTTGTAGGTAAGCAGTTTGTAGTTACTCTGGAGAAGTATGAATCCTTAGTAAAATTCTTGTCAGACAATTTAAAAATATTCCTTTAACTGTTATCTCAGGACTACCTATAAATTCTAGTCGCCCAGCTTCTCTTCTTCACTCCCTCCAGCCATTCTCTACACCTTGGCCAGCGTGAGTTGACCAAAAGTCGTCTGCTTAAAACCCTCCAATAACTTCCCAGTGAATGACTCCTGATTAAAGCTGAATTTTGTTAGTATGAGAAATTACTCCCCATCTCTCACTCCTGTAACACCAGCCTCATCCCATCTTTTTAGGCTGCTTCTTGTAAGCCCCTCCAATGCAATGCTCCGCATCTCCCCTGAGGAGCCAAGCTAGTTCCTGACTTTGCGTTTTTGCACGTACTTTTATTTTTAGAATGTCTTTCCACTGAATCGGCTTGATACAGTCTCCTTATTTTTTTGCCGTATTTAGATCTTCATGTAAGAATAGAGAACAATACAATAAACAATTTTGTATGTACACAATTCATTTAAACCTTAACATTATTCTATTTTATTCTGACTTTTTAAAAAAGGAATAAAACATTTTAATAGAGCTGAGATCTTCTGCATACACCTCTCTGATCTTATTCCCCTACCTGAGGTGACCACTATCACGAATTTTTAAAACTTTTTTTTTTTTTTTAAGGGAGGGTCTCACTCTCATCACCCAGGCTGGAATGCAGTGGCACAATCTCTGCTTACTGCAGCCTCGCTTCCCAGGCTCAGGTGATTCTCCCATGTCAGCCTCCTGAGTAGCTGGGACTACAGGCGTGTGCTGTCACCATGCCTGGCTAATTTTTTGTAGTTTTAGTAAAGATGGGATTTTGCTATGTTTCCCAGGTTGGTCTCAAACTCTTGGGTTCAAGCTATCCTCCTGTCTCAGCCTCCTAAAGTGCTACGATATAGGTGTGAGCCACCATTCCTGGTTTGTCATTTTAATTATTAATCACTTGTGCTATTACTTTGGCTCACACTTAATATAAATTAATAAATGTTTAAGAAGAGTTTTAAAAAACATTTGTTCATTGCTAGTATATAGAAATACAATGATCTTTTCAACGAGCAATAATTGTGCTTTGGATAAATCCCGCCTGCTATGATATTGCCATTGCACAAAGTTGCAATTGATCTTTTGACAAATCATAGTTGTACACATTTATGGGGTACAGTGTTTTGATATATGTATACAATGTGGCAGGATTAAATCAAGCTAATTAACATATCCTACACCTCAACTATCATTTTTCATAGTAAGACATTGGAAATTTACTGTTAATTGTTTTGAAATATACAATAAATTATTTTTGACTATAGTCACTTTGCTGTGTAACAGGTCTCAAAACTTACTCTTCTTGTCTATTTGAAATTTTGTATCCTTTGATCAACAACTCTGCATTCCCTCCCTCCCCATCCCATACCCAGCCCCAGCCTTTGGTAACCATTGATCTACTTTCGACTTGTAGGAGTTCAGCTTTATTAGGTTTCACATATAAGTGAGATCATGCAATGTTTGTCTTTCTGTGCCTGGCTTATTTCACTTAGCATAATGTTCTCTAGATTCATCCAAAAGCTGTCACAAGTGGCAGGAATCCTTCGTTTTTAAGGTCAAATGGTGTTCAATTGTGTATACATACCACATTTTCTTTTTTTGGGGGGGCGGGAGACAGGGAACAGAGGCTAGCTCTGTCACTTAGGCTGGAGTGTAGTGGTGCCATCTTGGTTCAAGGCAACCTCCACCTCCTGCATTCAAGTGATTCTTGCACCTCAGCCTCATGAGTAGGTGGGATCACAGGCCCACGCCATCATGCCTGGCAAATTTTTGTAGTTTTAGTAGAGACAAGGTTTCACTATGTTGACCAGGTTGGTCTCAAACTCTTGGCCTCAAGTGATCTGCCCGCCTAGGCCTCCAAAGTACTGGGATTACAGGCATGAGCCACCAAGCCCAGGCCCACGTTTTCTTTATCCATTCATCCACTGATGGACACTTAGGTTGATTCCATCTCTTGGCTATTGAGTGAATAGTGCTACAATGAACATGGGAGTACAGATATCCCTTTGACATACTGCTTTTAGTTCCTTTCGATATATACCTAGAAGTGGTATTCTTGGTCATATGATAGTACTATTTTTAGTTTTTTGAGGAACTTTTATACCATTTTTCGTAATGACTTTACTAATTTACATTCCCATCAACAATGAAGAACAATTGATCTTTGTATATTGATTCTGTATCCTGTAATCTTAGAAAGCCCAATTATTAGTTCTAGTAGTTTTTCATAGATTCTGTGGGTTTTTCTATGCACATAATCATATTGTTTTCCAAAAAAGAGTTTGACATGTTACTTTTGAATCTCGATGCCTTTTCTTCTTCTAACTTTATTGCTCTGGCTAGACTCTTTAGTACAATGTTGAATAGAAGTGGTAAAAGGAAATACCTTGTTTTGTTCTTCAATTTAGAAAGAAAGCATCCAGGTTTTCACCACTATGTGTGATATCGCTTGCAAATTTTTTATTTCTTACTTTTCTTTGGGACAAGATCTTGCTGTCTCGCCCAGGCTGGAGTGCAGTGGTGTGATCACAGCTTACTGCATCCTCTACCTTCTGGGCTTGGTTGATGCCAGATCCTCCCACCTCAGCCTCCTGAGTACCTAGGACTACAGTGCATGCCACCACGCCCAGCTAATTTTCAGTTTTTTTTTTTTTTTTGTACAGACAGGGTCTCATTATGTTGCCCAGTCTGGATGTTTACATGTGCCCATTAGACCCAAAATACATGTCTATGGCAGCACCTTCTTAGTGTTGTATGTATTAGTTGGTATTTCTGAGTTTCGGTCTAGACTATACATTGCGAAAGAGAACCATGTTTCATTCCCAAATAATGTACATTAGTATAGTAGATGTTTAATAGATGATTATCAAAAGAATATTTAGTGCTTAATGAGGTATTTACCCAGTTATCCGTTTATTTGTGTGATTATTAGTAAAGACCTTCCTCCTCTACTAACTGTGACTTTCCTTAGTGCAGCGATGGTGTCTCCTTTTGTTCACTAATCCATCTCTAGTGCCCTTGCCTGTGCTTGGCACATGGTATCCCTTAATAGATATTTGATGAAGGATTGCATACATAAAATGACTGAAGTGGGCCATGGTAGGAAGAATCTTCTGAAATCAGTTATTTCTTTCACATTTAAGTGTTTTAAAAGGTGCTGTTCTCCAGTGGGTGTATTTGTTCTTGAAAATATTAATTCATTCACTGTAGGAGTATTTAGGCTCAGCATTAGAGGGGTCAAAAGTATTGAGAACGTTTGCCATTGCTGAAAACTCTAGTTTTAACATTTTTTTCTTATTTTTTCCTCCTCTTGAAAGTAAAAAAAAAAAAAAATCAATGATATTAACATACTTTTTATTTTGTAGATGTTAAAATCAAGAAGGGAAAATGTTTCAATCACCATTTTATCCTCAACACTTAGCACAGTGCCTGGACCATAGCAAACACTCAATAAATATTTACTCAATGAACACATGAGTGCTTATGATCAGACAAGTGTTAGCAGTAACAAAATTCTCAGGAGTGAAGTCACTATTGGAATTATCTATTGACTTTTCTTAGTGTAATTACAGCAGAAAAAGGGGAATAAGAGAAAAATGGCTAAATTGAAAGTGTGGCTTCATAATTGCTATTATCAATGATGAAACAAAAAACTGGTGCAAATATTTGACATCATAATTTCCAAACTGACCAGGCTTACAGATCTTACATAAAATTTAATTAAAAATGAATGAAGACCAATGAACTTCAATGGCTTTTGGACATAATTTTTATTTAAGCATGGGCTTTTAGCTTGGTTCTCCCTAGAGTGCAACCTTTCAGTTACACAAATAGCGTTCAGAGCTACAGGGCCATTATAATGTTGCTGGTGTTGGTACAACTTCATCAGAAGGCATGAATATGACCCGCAGAGAAAACAATCCACGAAGAAAACACAACGAAAAAACAACCACTGTTTTACAAATCACTCTGTTATCACAGACACAAAATGGCAGTTACTGTTAGTAAATCAGCCACAGAACACTTAAAAAAAATCTTTAGGCAAGGAAATGGGAACTTATTTGTGGGAGATAGGGTCTTCGTCCACAATTTAAAGTAGAAAATATTTCAGGGTCAAGCATTTTTCTTATCCACAAAACAACGCTAAACCAACATACATCTTTAAGGAGTATATTAAAGGAGATACAATATCTTTACTACTATCTTCTTGAATAGGCATTTTACTTAATTTTCTGCAGAATATAAGTAGCCCCAAATTCAGCAGCAAAATATTACAACATAACAAGTAAATACAGTTTCAATGTGTTATATTGTAGAATAGAATACATAAAGGACAAACAATGATAATTTAATCATATAAAACATGAGACATAGCTGAAATACAGTCCACTTAAATAGCTTTGTGACCAAGAATGTTAAATACTGTGCTAAATGCCGTTTTAAACATAAAATCTCTTAATTTTTTTGTGGTTAAACTTCGTTTTTCTGTTAAAGTGTTTCTTATTGTCAATACTGCCACTGTAACCGATACTATGACAGATCACAACTTTCACGGACACATCAACATGAAGACATTTACTTATGAGCAAATAAGTCACTTGTCATTAGTTCACAGTGTGGGAAAGTGGTGTACACTCGGTCTTGAGAAGGGCTTTCAGGTAATCACCAAGTCCTTCACGGATTTTTCCTGATATCAGATGCAGTGCGAGATGTAAAAGAATGGAGAGCAACACATCACATGTTGGAAGAAAAAAATAAACTTTTTGATTCTTCATGGGTATCGCCTAAGTGACCTTCGTCTTCTGTTGTAGAAGTGCCTGAGCCCATGTTGTCGTGAAAAATTCATCATGTAATTTTGTTTGCGAGTGCTGTTAAAATCAAACAGGATAGAGGCAGGGAGGGAAAGGAGAAAGAGCATGTAAGTCCCATCATTGAACGTGCAATCTCTTCTAGATCCTAAGTTACTCTGATATTTATTTGAAAATGTTCAGGGTTAATAGGTCAAGCTCACATGACCAACCAGGGTCAGAGGAACTGAAGGCTGGGACCTATGCTCACTGCCTGTGGCCTTGAAGAAATCCCTGTCTTTTCATGAGTGAGCTCTGAACCAGAAAATATGCCAAATTCTCTTGATTTATAGCAAACTGAAACTGTTTTGAATTTTATTTTATTCTTGAATGCTTCCTGAAAATCCTTACTTGGGTACATTTCATTTGAGAAGTGTACACTATACCCATTGCCTTATTTAAATATATCTTTAACAAGGAGGAAAAATAATTTGGTTCCTTTAGCAAACATTCTCATTTAAAGCTTAAAAAACAACAACAAAAAAGAAACAGACTGTTAGCTGGATCAGCTTGACCTCCTAGTTCATGCAGTCTCATGGAACAAAATAAGGAGGTCAGTTTTTCTCAGAATGTTGGATTCTCTTGTCTTCCTCAAACCATAAGCATCTGGGTTATATTTTATAAACACGGCCTCAGGAAAGAGACACTCCATTGAGAAGAGGTCATAAAATACTAAGAAAGTGTAACTAAATGTATAATTGTAAATATGTATGTATATATCCCCCCACATATGTACATACACACATTTATACATACATGCTGTGTGTGAAGCTGATAAAAATGCTGAAGATGGATTTCAGGATCCTGTAGGAAACTGTACAATACTAGTAGTGATAGCTATTAATGTTTTGGCATGGTCCTTTAAAAAGGATTGTGAGCTATAACATCACTGAAAGGATCATATTCTCACACTCTGACCTGAGTGATAGTATGTCCATATGTGGCATCAATATGTGGTTTATGAGAGTGAGCCTATCAGTATTTTCCAAATTCACTGAGTTTCCTCATGGTCCCAAAGCCTTTTCTCCCTAATTCCATGAAAACATAAAATACACATAATGTCATGTGATGTGATTCCAACATAAAGATCGATATGACATGAAATTGAGTTAGGGTAAGAGAGAGGGAAAGGGTAATTTGGTCCTGAGCAGTATAATCTGCATTATCAATCATCAATATGCTGGTAAGGTGTAAAATGATGTTTTACCTAGTATAATAGATATTATACTTAGGTATATTATACTAGCACTTGTAAAATATAAACTTTAAAACAAGATAATTTTATAGTTTGATCATTAGAAAAGAAAATTTATAATAAAACATCTCAAAAGAAAAGACATAAATTGAATTTCATCAAATATGTATAATCAAAAAGCAATAGCATCGGTGCTAAAATACTGATAGATGTCAAATTGATACATATTTTATAAAATAAAAAAGGTACTAATAACATCCCCTCCTAGATTTCAATAATATAAAAATGCTAGAAACAATAAAATGGAAACAAAGAATATATCCTGAAGACATTGTAGAGAAAAATATTTTAAAAAATCAAGTTTTGTCTTTAGGCAGATTTACTATCCTCCCCCTCCTATCCCTTCCATGTGACAATATTACATGTATCAACTAAGTTGATCAGTTTTAGTGTCAGTTCAATGACACAAATTTATCCATTTATTAGCTGCTATAAGTACTAACTGCTGCCTGTGTAAAATTGAGTTACAAAAAAAAAAAAAAAAAAAACCCAAGGAATTAATGTACTGAACTAATCAAGTGTCAAGAAAAATTATCCTGTTGCTCCTTTATTCACAAAATCTTGGGACTGGCACTTGCTGTCTTACAGCCAGCATCCTCGGTCACCTTATAGTTCTTTTCCTGAGCTATTATAGTGCCCCCCTGAACTAGCCTCCTTAAGTTTTTTCCTTTTATGAAAAAAAAAAAATCCACTGAAAGGAAACCCCTGAAATACTAAGAAAGTATAACTGAATGCATAATTGTATACATGTGCATATATACCTTCCTACACATACATGCAATTGATTTTGCACACCAGACTCAGTAAACTTTTCCTCAAACACTGGCTTCACTTTGCCCAAAACCATGCAGAATCCTCTTATCTATGGAGCAACAGCTAAGCCAACTTAAACAGACATTTCAAGTCCTCTTCGTGCTTAATCTTATTCTGCCCTTGCTTTTTCTACATTCCTATACAAACCGCTCTACTCAAATGCCTTGAGTCCTTTCTACCCGCCTCATTGGCCAGCTGTCAACATCACTTCCTAGATTCTACGTGTTCAAGTATTACATTTTCTTTATTGTTTACTCCCTCCATAAGTGAACTTTTTTTTTCTACTTTGAACTGTCAGAGTGCTCATATCCTGCTTTGAAGGAGTTTGTGTTCATATCTTGGCTCCCCACAACTAAACTTTTGTTGGTATGGGGGCCAGTTCCCCAACTCCCCCCACCCCCACACCAATAGCACTGAGCCTCCTGCCTGACCCATGCGTGTGTGGTCAAGGCATGTTTGTTGAACTTATGGTGACTTACTGATTGGATTCCTGTGGTAAATCATTACTCTTTAACTATAAGGAATAATTGCAAAGTTAAAGCAATGAAAATTATTCTGTTAAAACACGTTTAAAGGTATAAGGTACTCAAAGAGAATTTAAAATAGTTAAAATATTTTACATCAAAAAAAGTTAGAACACTCAAGATATTTTGTTATCTCAATGCAACCTAGATTGACATGAAAGTTACCTTAATATATGGGAACAAAATAACATTTAGTTTTAACAAAACTTGATGTGCTTACTTAACAGCTTTAAAGCAACGTCTCCATATAATTATTTACTTATTATGGAGCTGATTCAAAGTCTCTATCTTTGTAGGTGAGAAAATAAATAGTCGCAGGCTGCAGATCTTTAGTGCCCTAAAAACTACTCCGAGGTGGAAGCTTACAACCAATTTAGGGGACAATTTGAGTCACTGGATGTTCTTTTTTAAATAACAATTTTTCTTAAGATTTTAAATATATTTTTTATTTTTTTGGTAGAGATACGGTCTTGCTCTGTTGGCCAGGCTGGTCTCAAATTCCTGGCCTCAAGTGATTCTGTTGCCTCGGCCTCCCTAAGTGCTGGGATTACCAGCATGGCCACTGTGCCTGGCCTGGGTGCTCTTTAATTTTGAGTAAGTTTATGCATCAGTATCATATCTTTTGATCCCTGAGAATGTTGATATACATATAGTAATGGACTTGCTATAGATGCCTAGTGTTTATATAGTCACATGAAAAATGGCGGCCTGGTGCGGTGACTCATGCCTGTAATCCCAGCACTTTGGGAGGCGGAGGCTGAGGCAGGTGGATCACGAGGTCAGGAGAAGAAGACCATCCAGCTAACACAGTGAAACCCCATCTCTACTTAAAATACAAAAAATTAGCTGGGTGTTGTGGCACGCCTCTGTAGTCCCACATACTTGGGAGGCTGAGGCAGGAGAATTGCTTCAACCTGGGAGGAAGAGGTTGCAGTGAGCCGAGATCACGCCACTGCACTCCAGCCTGGGGCAACACGGCGAGACTCGGTCTCAAAAAAAAAAAAAAACACTATCAAAGCATCCTGGAAACTAGCTGGTAATTTGGTATGTGAAATATAAAAATCTTTTGAGTCAGCTAGGTTGGAATCTAATGAAGTGGATATTTCCAGTTTATGAGACTTTCAAAATCAAGCACTATGGCGAGCTATACTAAAATGCTGTCTGCCTCTAAGACCACTTAATAAATTGACATGGTTCCTACACAGTTATTGTATCTTCTAAAATGTCTGACAGCATTGGGCATTAGGGGAATTTTTAACAAGTTTATCTTATATTTACTCATTTTTTGGTGTGCAGTATATCTGTGAGCCTATTTTTTGTTTTTGATACATTTAGATGTACAGCTATAGATAACCTTATAACTGAAATAATAAGTGCAATGAACTTTTAAAGATTTATTTATTCACTGCAATTACCAGAGAAAGTAATTTTTATTTTCAGTTCAATAAAAAGAGGTAATGTTCATCCCAAAGCACATCAGCTATGCCAAAGCACATCACTTGACATATCAATTTGCTTTGGTTGTGGATAGAACTAGGTCCATTTTAAAATTCTCCCATTATGAGTAAGTCATTGAAAGAAGGGAGAATGAACAACAAAGGCTTCTTGGAAATGATAATGTAAATTTCCATTATTGCCAAGGGAGTTTAGGGACTTAGATGGCATATAGAATTATAAAATGTTTCCTTGTTTCTGCATAGGAAATATGGCCATTGCAAGATCTTTGAGTAAGTAGTGACTCTGTGCTCTTTTGAACTGTAACTCTTCAAAGGAGACACACAATCTTAGCTCATTTATTATTATGAAAACAATTCAATTGATTTTTTAATAGATTCTAAAGGAAATGGAGGAGATAGAGAATTGATATTAACTTGAGCTCATAGAAATATAGTCATTTCTACTTGTCAGTAATTTATCAAAACATGTGGTAGAATAATGATTTATATGAATGCAGACATAAGAATCCAGTGGACTGTTCAACATATCTTAGAAATATTGGTGAGTGTTAGATGGGAAGCTGCCATTCAAACTATCACTGAAACTTGCCTGCATAGAGGATGCCACACATTTGACTTAAAGGCCATGCATTTTCAGGAAGGCTACACACAAATAAGTGCAGGCACAAGTATCTCACACATACTGAAGATTTCATATTTCTTTTCTCCGCTAAATGGGGATGAGAATAATATCAAATAATGTGCACCTCAGGAGCTGTAAGGATGAAATGAAAACTTCTAGCACTATGTATAGATGTTCAATAAATTATAACCATTTTGCCTTCTTAAGTTTTAAAGTATCTCAGAGGACAAATATAAGTATATATTAAAAGTGGCCAGTCTTACCTAAGGACAAGATCTAGAACTCGTAGGTATTATGAACACATCTACTCCGTCTGCCAATTCAGTTATTAACTTAGAGGAGAATTGGTAAGTCAAGGGACCCTCATGCATCTTCAACATAGTAGGTCTTTCAAAAGACATTACATGTAATCAGAGTCCCTAAATCTTTTGCACACATTTCTATTTTCCCCTGTCCCTCATAACAAATTTGTCAACTGTGAGCACTTCAAGGGCACCCAATACAGTGTCAAGCACAGAGGAGAATCTAAGTCAAATCTGTTGCCCAATGACAAAATGCTGACTAGCACTCTGGTCTATGCTGTTGTGCCCAATATTGTATATAATAGGGACTTGTCTCAATTTGACTGGCTCTGAATTTACATGGATGTAAGTTTCAAATGTTGCAGTATGTACCAGTATCATTTATTACTGTTTTCATAGTTTTTTTTTTTTTTTTTTTTAGTTGCAAAGGTGTTTTACAAAACTTCTCAGTTAAGTTTGGTGACACTGATGAAACTATTTATTAGTAAACAGTTCCCCAGATTTAGTAAGGAGGACTTACCTTACTCTAGTGGAAAACCAATGACAGCAAATAATGAAATATAACACAAGTTAAAAAATGCCTTTCAATGCATGCAGCACTGTGATTAGTCATAAAAGTCTGATCAGGTTTAGACGCAATATAGGATTTTTCATCTCTTTTGAAAATAAAAATTAAAGAAGTTATTTCTTATTCTTCTATACCCAATATATACATATACTTTTCTATGTAATGCAACATGCAATATTTGCTCATAACCGTATGTTAAGATACAGGTAGCTGTAGTACTACATTTGGCATAAATGTTGCATATAAATTATAAATATTAATAGCTTAATAACTACTAATTTTATTATCTGATTTTTAATTATTTTACATTGTAGGAAATACTAATTCCTGAATATATTAAGGAATGGGATTTAAAAAATACAGAAGTCTTCTATGTCAGATAACACAATCAAATTTAATAAAGGACAAATATGCTTTGCAACAAATGTAATATGCTCATCTCCATAAATCATTTGTGCCAAAAATGTGACAGTATCTTGATAATGAATAGCATGAGGGGATGGTCACGATGTAACTCATTTTAAAATCTGATAAGTGCTTTTAAGACTATAGTTAGCAACATAAGGTTTGCAGTTCTCCGTAAATGTGGTAATAATTCACTTTTTAGTCAATTCATTCACGAAGGCTAACTTTTTACTGAGCAGTCTGCTTTCAAGGTACACATGCAAAAATTGACCCACTTCATTATACACATGACAGGTGTGACTTAGACACGTACGCAGGAAATGTGATGTGTGAATGAAATGCGAGTTGGGTGAGGGAGATTCTTAGGATAGAAGTATGAGTGCCCAACAAAAATGGTTAAGACAACAAATTCTCTTTTATCCTAAGAAGAACCTCACCAGCATGGATCTTGTGAGGGATCTGCCCAATGTATTCATAAACATATACTGAAAAATAAATATTCTATGCTAGCTAATGAATTCAGAGAAATTATTTTTCTGACACTTGATTGTCAGTGATCGTGTTATGCCACATCATTCAGACTTTATGGAATGAGGACTTTTTGTAAGCTAGTGAGGCTGGAAAAATATCTGTCAATTCGGTTCATCTATTATACAGCAGATTAGCAGGGGCTAATCATCGTGAAATGCTTTTCATGTGCAGATTTTATTGGAAAATATGAGAGTGGGAAGATTACACTCTCAAACAAGCATAAGAGACTGCTTGTTAAATGCTAAAAGGAAGGTTTTCATCTTTTTGGTGTGGGGCTTGTCATTCTGTATGTCCATATTTATGAAACTCAAATCCTTCCACATGTAGTATTTTAGAATTAAACCATTAATTAAAAAGATATTATAAATCTTGTTCATTTAGGATACACTCTTAAATCCTGAAATATTGTCGAAAGTGCTAAATTTGTTCTCATTAAACTTGTGTTTTTCTGGTTAATATGGGCAGTAGTGAGGTTAAACTCAATATAAGATACCATGCATGACCATAATTTTTCTTTCTAGGGGTTTTTAGCATGTGTCCTTGGTGCACATGCACAAAAGCGAAACTATGGTAATAAAGTTAGATTAAAGCCAACCTTCTCTTAAAAAAAGAAGTACATTTCTAAAAATTCCTAAGTGAAATGTATGCCCCAACCATTAGTTGCAAAAACATATCAGTAGCCCTGTTTGTAACATACAGTTAGGTAGGGTTTGTATCTCTTAAGATACAAGCCTCAGTCTGCTCCTCTCCCCGCCATGCTTGAGGAGTTAACATTGCTAGTTCAAATAATCAAGTGTTCTGATACAAAAGTGCAGTTAATTAAGAGAATGCTTTCAGTTAATAGGGGTTTATGGAAGTATTCCACCTATTTCTAAATATACATCCTTTGGAGCAAAGTTATAATTAGGAATATTTGTGATCATGACATGAACTTTGGCTCTAGCTTCTTTGTGCCTCATGTGATTGAAAGATACTCTGGAAAACTATTATATTTAATTTTTTGAATTATCTGGAACTTGTTTATTTTGAGCTCATCACATGAATGAATGAATTGAAGTAATTATT
Organism: Colobus angolensis palliatus; assembly: GCF_000951035.1. Lineage (NCBI taxonomy): Eukaryota > Metazoa > Chordata > Mammalia > Primates > Cercopithecidae > Colobus > Colobus angolensis. The sequence goes on from NW_012121154.1 coordinate 10,929,901, forward strand.
TTGTAGAGCTACTAATTGCATATTAATGAATGAATGCCTTAATACGGTTTGTGGCTCTTTTGAAAAGAAGTGCTTTGAAAGGGTAGAGTGATATAGAAATGTTAAACTATAAGATCAGAGCAAAACATCAAAAACGTAGTTCTGGAAATATAACATCTTATATATTTTTTGAAACAACTCATTTATTGAACTCAGCTTTGTGAGATATTTCTTTTCTTCAAAAAGAAGGAAAATAAAGGAATTCCTTTAACAAATTTTTGAAATGTCATTAAAGAGACTGCTTTTGCTTTTGAAATTATATATACATAAAAGCATGTGTGGTATATATAAAGTTATAATTTTTAAGTTATTCCTGAAAGAAGACTTGGAATAAAATTCAAAGCATACAACACCATGCAAATGTAACAATGCTCTTGTCTCATTCAAAATGTTTTAGTGCTCTGAGAGTTTGAGATAATAATGCAGGATAAGAACAGACTTATAAGGATATGAGCCTGGTAGATGACAAATTCTTCAAAGTGTTTAAAATACGGAGCTTGATGCTGGTAGTTGCTTATAAGCATTAATTCCAACACCAGGTGACCTGGGAGATTCCTTGGGTGCTGTGTGCTGAGGCTTCCTGCCGGTGCTCTGAGAACCTCTGAGGCAGCAGGTTGATAGGGAGCAAGGAATAGAGTTCTGTTTCCAATATGTGAAGGGGTTGCTTTTACACTGGCTGGTATATTGGCACCTCTGAACCCCTCGCCCCTGCTTTTTAATCTTAGTACAAGTGAGGAAATTACTAGTGATGATATGTCTCTGAAATCCAAAACAGATGAGTGCAGTTGATTGATTGGGCAGCATGAAAATATCTACTCAAATGTGTGATACGTTAAAAATTATTGTGTTTACTCAAGGGCAGGATTAGTATCCTGCTGTCTTTTGAGGACTGTCAGGTTTTGAAGTTTCCATAGGAGTTGGTAATGCTTTGTCAGGCACAGGGAGCCCCATTAATGCAAATTGTATTGGCAAGCCACTTGAAAGATAAGAAGTGGTTATTGACTCTAATTTTATTCTCTACCAGTTTATTAGAATCACTTGAGCTGCTTTTAAAACAAGAATGATGTCCAGTTCCCACTGCAGATCAATTTAAAGCCTCATCCAAAGGGATGGGCCTGGGCATTGGGACATTTGTTGATGTTTTCAAAAGCTTCCCAAGTGATTTTGACGTTCAAAGAGATTGAGAAGTGCTGTCCTGAAAGGCAAATAGCCAGGGCAAAATGGTTCTAGGGTTGAATTTTGGTCTATGTAGACATCTCTCTATGGCCTTACTGTACATAGATTCATTTCAGGGCCCAGGCTATTTTATTCTGCTGGAATAATGTAGTCTGAGGAAATCAGTATCTAAGTAAAACATCAGCCTCATATTTAGATTCAAATGAGTCTGGACTGTTACTTTAAACTTCAACTTTGTCTTGTGGAGGCAGAGCCCAGCAAGTTGTCCAAAAGCAGCAGCGCGCACAGGAGGCTAGTGTGGGGACCAGGTTGCTCTTGGATTTGAGGGCCCAGGCTATTTTATTCTGCTGGAATAATGTAGTCTGAGGAAATCAGTATCTAAGTAAAACATCAGCCTCATATTTAGATTCAAATGAGTCTGGACTGTTACTTTAAACTTCAACTTTTTCTTGTGGAGGCAGAGCCCAGCAAGTTGTCCAAAAGCAGCAGCGCGCACAGGAGGCTAGTGTGGGGACCAGGTTGCTCTTGGATTTGGGGGTTGATATGGATGCCATGCAAGCAGGTGCCTCAGTGAAAACTAAGACGAGGGCTAGCTCAAGACTGAAAAATTCAGCTCATGGCTATGACTGAACGAAAACAAATCTGGTAGTTTTCCTACCAATTAATCACTTAAATTTGCTTGCAAAATGACTGAAATCAGCCAAGGGACTGATTTCATTTTGGATTTGGTAAACAGAATGAACATTTGAACCTATCTACCGAGAAGATTCGCCTCTCCTTGCCAACCACTTGGAGCCATCAGTCCGAACCCGTCGAGACATAAGCATTCCAGTTCTACAGGAACTAGATCGTTAGAGAAAAAGCAAGTCATCTCTCTGTGAGGGAACAGTCAACCCAGCCAGGTAGAGTGGTGACAGCTTTATTATATAAAGAGGGAAAAACACCTTTAACTTGTTAGGTGCTGGGATTGGTCAGGAGGAATCTGAAATCACAAATTCTTTGTTCTAGTTGCAACCCCCACATCATTAAATGGAGAATGTCTGTAATTGGGCACATTAGTTAGTAACACTTCAGACACTGCCCACTACAGATCCTTCCTCTTCAAGGATGTCATTTCATTTTATAAGGCAACCCAGATCTGCCTTAAGACATGGTTTCCCATTTACCTGGAGACTTTGTTTTATCCAATTTAACCCATATTGTCAATCCTTAAATAAATGTTGTGCTTATGGAGGTTTTCTAAGGTACATTCATTCGGGGCTTTGCTATTGCACCGATGACTTAAGCTATAGCTTGCAGTTGCAAAAGAGTGTAAGCCAAAGTGCTCCTGTGGGGGCTTCTCATCAAAAATGGTTCTTACTGAATTAAGGAGCATGCCACATCAAAGGAATTTCAGACCTTCCTGAAATGGACATGGGATGCCATGTATCAGATACTCACAGGACGACCTCCACATGGTCCAAAGCCCACTGATCATGACCTGTTCCGTTGTGGCGTGGTTGCCACCAGCGCAGTAAGACTCCTTTCATCCGTGCCTCCCTGGGTCACAGACAGAGGGACAAAGAGATTATACATTAGGAAGCAGAACTTTTTGGTATTTGACTTCTAGATGTCAAATATTATAATAGGCTAATCTAAATCAACAAAATGTTGCACATGGAATTCAGATTTGCTTAAGCCATAGTATTCTGAGCAGCATCAAATTTTATTGGCTACTCAAGGACTTGTAAAACTTTTCCATCTCTCTCCCTCCTTTCACTTGTTCCATTCATATCCGAAGATATTTAGTCAAAGCATGGAGTGCTTTCTGTGTGACAGACACTGTGCTAGAAGCTGGGCTTACAATGCAAAGCAAAACTGACATGACTACTTAACCTCAGTAAAATTTCAAACTAGCATGCCAACAGAAAATAAATGTTTTCTAAGACTAGAAAAACTGGTTAAAGCAAGGGAAATAGGCAAAAACTGCCCTTGCATTTAGTTATTATTGTCTATTCCCTCTTGTCCCTATTCCTTATTTTAATTTGTGCCTTTCTTGTCCTAATCAAAAATAGTAACACCACTTTGGAGATCTGGGTTAGTCTTGGTTCTGCCACCACCTAGTTTTGTGGCATTGTGATTCCCAGGGATTCACAAAGGGATTGTGCATGAGACCATGCCTTTCCATTTGAGCCACTTACAGGGGGACATTGTAAGACACTCTCTGAGCTTGTGTGAAGTCCTTTGGCTGGTGCTGGGCGATGACGTGCCAGGTGATCCCGTTGTTGACGCTGTACTGCAGCAGCACCGCCTTGTCCACAGTGTGGGGGCCACTCAGGTCACTGTTGCAGCTGTCCGTCTGCGACGTGCTCCCAATTTGCAAGACAAACATGATTTTGCTGAAAAACACAGGGAAATCATCTTCATTTTTATTTATTTATTTTTTGAGATGGAGTCTTGCTCTGTCACCCAGGCTAGAGTGTAGTGGTATGATCTTGACTCACTGCAACCTCTGCCTCCTGGGTTCAAGTGAGTCTCTTGCCTTAGCCTCCCTAGTAGCTGGGATAACAGGTGCACACCACCACGCCTGGCTAATTTTTGTATTTTTAGTAGAGACGGGGTTTCAACATGTTGGCCAGGCTGGTCTCGAACTCCTGACCTCAGGCGATCCACCCACCTTGGCCTCCCAAAGTGCCGGGATTACAGGCGTAAACCACTGTGCCCGGCTGGGAAATCATCTTTAAATTCAGGAAGTATTAAAGGAGTTATACTTCCTTAGTCTTTTCTTGTTTCTAAAGTCCATAATTTCCAAGTTCATAATATAGTAGAACCAGAAGCAGCCAGTCTTGAGAGCTTGTTTGGAGGTTCTAGCAAGGGAGCACAGTTACTTGTATACCTTTGACTAAAGACTGGTCCTCCTCTATTGGGAATGGTCATCCTCTTCACCCAGCATGCAGCTTTGGGAGGGATGCACATGCAGTGGTGAGGGAGGAAGGGGACACCCGCCTAGCTAGCCAGATCAGCTGAATCAACCCTGGTGATCAATGGAGCGACAGATGTCGCAGCCAGATCACCCTCACATCTGTGAAGCAGCCAGTCTTATGACTACATCACTGTTAGTAACAAAATTTATTTATATTGTCTTCTATATTATACATGTGAAGACCTCAGAAGGCTGATTTTCTATACGAAGAAAGTATTTTTGACTTTCAAAGATGTGCCCTCTTTTCATGATGTTGGAAATCTTGTTAGAGTATTTCATTGAAAACATCTTCTATTCTCTGAAAGGTAATGTGGACCAAACAGACAGCTGAGGACATGGAATACAACCACAATATTTATGCTGCATTCTTTTTACAGATAACTCCAAGCTGAACACATCTGGATGGGGATAAATTATTATGACTATTTTAGGAAAGACTGTCTGGAGATCAGAGCTGAGGGAAAACTGAGTTAGGATGTGCAGGTTCTGAACCATGTCTGCTATTCTGTTCAACATGACATTTTGCTTTTGTCATCCTTGCCCTAGATAGAGCCTTTAGGCATGGGAAATAAATCCTCATAAGATTCCTCATGATTAACAGAGTACCTAATTTAAAGTAGGTGGTGGAATAAAGAGCTAGACTTAAAAACGTATAAATGCATAAACTGATTTAAAACATAGTGTGCCATTGCTAACTATGCACCTAGTTGCAGCTATATATGGCAGTGTCACAGAAAACACCAGGTTATCTCTAGATTAAGTATATCTTTTTGGTAGGCAGAAAAAAAAAAAAAAAGGAAGATGGTAGATGCAACTTTTATCATATCATGGTTGCCATACAGGAATTTTATTTTAATTGTTTATCATATTAAGGGCCCCCAAACCTGCCTTTCTGCCTGTGAAAATACAACACTAATACTATATTTTCCAAAGTGAAAGGTTTTAAGTAAACTATCTTCCCATTAATCAAACACATATTCTCATAGCTACTGAACACTTTTCAGCATTCAAGAAATACTCTACAATAATATCTAGCAACCTTTTTTAAGCCTTGGAATCTTTTCTTGAATTATATAGACAAAAAGCTGTGTTTACTCTGGATAAGGAAGCCAAACCTGGGAAGGAAATTCAGTCCTCCTTATGTCTTTGTCAGTCACTTCCCTAGTCCATTTGCAATGTCTCTGCCCACTCTACTCTGCATTAACCCTCAGCAACTATAGCACATGCATTTTTAAAGATCTTATCCATCCACCCCTCCTCCATTTCTATTTATTGTACTTACGTGTGCTAAATATAGGCATATGTTTGCATTGCTACAAATTTACTTCACATACACATTTATATATTTGCCTGTGCTCAACATTAAATTATCTATGTAGTTTATCCCTAACCATTTTAAAAAAAATATTTGGCCATTTCTCTGGGCTTATGGCTACATTACCACCACTTAGCCACTGTGGGTGAAGAAATACAAAGCAATTCTCTAATAAAGTTAAGCAAAGCATAATTCTGAGTTGTGAAACATATATGCTTCCTTGTCCCAAATTCAAATGATAGGTTTTCACTAACTAATTCTATGTCTGGACTACAATATGGAGGTTTGGGTACCTTGCTCGAGTGAGATCCAGAGGCTTGGTAGCTGCTTGCCTGATCTGACAGCCATTAAAGTACAGTGAGTCTCCATGGGCGTAGGGGGCCAGCTGCCCACAGCCACTTCCTATGACTCCACCTTGAATGGTCTCCCAGTTTGCCTCTGTGACTCTTGCGGACTCAAAATTATCTTTAATATAACTGGGAAGGTCGTGACTGAAAACAGAGCAATCATCACCTAGAGGACAAGGAATAGTCACAGAAATTAACTGGACCAACCAGAGTTATTCAAGATTAAGAACAAGGATTCAAGTTCAGATTTAAGTCGTTGTTATTGTAAGAATGGCAAAATACAAGGAACTTAAACAACTTTACAAAAAAAAAAAAAAAAACCCCATCAAAAAGTGGGTGAAGGTTATGAACAGACACTTCTCAAAAGAAGACATTAGTGTGAACAGGCAACCTACAGAATGGGAGAAAATTTTTGCAA
>NW_012121154.1:10936207-10957102 GCF_000951035.1 Colobus angolensis palliatus
AAAAAAAAAAAAGCCAAACAACCCCATCAAAAAGTGGGTGAAGGATATGAACAGATACTTCTTAAAAGAAGACATTTATGCGGCCAGCAAACATATGAAAAAAAGCTAGTCATCACTGGTCATTAGAGAAATGCAAATCAAAACCACAATGAGATACCGTCTTATGCCAGTTAGAATGGCGATCATTAAAAAGTCAGGAAACAACAGATGCTGGAGAGGATGTGGAGAAATAGGAACACTTTTACACTGCTGGTGGGAGCGTAAATTAGTTCAACCATTGTGGAAGACACTGTGGTGATTCCTTAAGGATCTAGAACTAGAAATACCATTTGACCCAGCCATCCCATTACTGGGTATACACCCAAAGGATTATAAGTCATTCTACTCTAAAGACACACACACACATGTATGTTTATTGCAGCACTATTCAGAACAGCAAAGACTTGGAACCAACCCAAATGCCCATCAATGTTACACTGGGTAAAGAAAATGTGGCACATATATACCATGGAATACTATACAGCCATAAAAAAGGATGAGATCATGTCCTTTCCAGGGACATGGATGAAGCTGGAAATCATCATTCTCAGCAAACTAACATGGGAACAGAAAACCAAACACTGTATGTTCTCATTCATAGGTGGGAGTTGAACAATGAGAACACATGGACACCGGGAGGGGAACATCACACACCAGGGCCTGTTGGGGGATGGGAGGCAAGGGGAAGGATAGCATTGGGAGAAATACCTAATGTAGATGATGGGTTGGTGGGTGCAGTAAACTGTCCTGGCACATGTATACCTATGAAGCAAACCTGCACGTTCTGCACATGTATCCCAGAACTTAGGGAAAAAAAGGAAATATAACAAAATCCAGCAAAAATAAATAAATAATTGAACGTTCTTACGGTAAAAAAAAAAAAAAAATGGCAAAATGCTAAGTAGATACAGACTCCCAGAAGTAAATATTTTGTTTTGGCAATTATTGGCTTATATTGTTGGAAAAAAAATCCAATTTTCTTTGAGTCAGTGTTAACTGAAATATGTAGTGCTCATGTCCATATTTGCTGTGTAAAACTGTTGTTTAAATACCACAGCATCTGGCTGGGCCTTGAATGTTTACCAATGGTGGGTCTCAGTAGGGAACTCTCACCCTGGTATAAGAGGCCTATCTAATTTCTTTTTTCCTAGCATGATTTGTAGCAGAAAATACAGGTTAATATATACTTGATGATTCTTAAGAGTAGAGTCTGGGCGACAGAGCGAGACTCCGTCTCAAAAAAAAAAAAAAAAAAAAAAATAGAGTCTATATTTTAACTCGTTGGATTCCAGCATCTAAAACAATATTTAGCACATATAAGATAGTAATGGGCGGGGCGCAGTGGCTCATGCCTGTAATTCCAGCACTTTGGAAGGCTGAGGTAGGAAGATCACCTGAGGTCAGGAGTTCAAGTTCAGCCTGGCCAACATGGTGAACCACCCCATCTCTACTAAAAATACAAAAAAAAAAAAGAGTTGGGCATGGTGGCATGTGCCTGTAATCCCAGCGACACAGGAGGCTGAGGCAGGAGAATCACTTGAACCCAGAAGGTGGAGGTTGCAGTGAACTGAGATCATGCCACTGCACTCCAGCCTGGGCAACAAGAGTGAAAACTCCATCTCAAAACAAAACAAAAAACAAAACAAAACAAAACAAAAACGATACTCAGTAACGAAGCTGGGATAAATAAAATAAATAATGATAAAACTGGAAGTGTCTCTCAGAGACCACTGAACTGAATTACTGGCATTTAAGTAAGATATATTAGCAAATGTGTATGTACTTGCATTTCCCCTTGATTTAAACAGTACATTTTTTCTACATGTCCTTAATAGTTTAAAATTAAGGTTCAGGGGAGAGGGCAAATTCCAGACATCTAGGACTTCTTGTGAGACATTTGATTCACTCATTTGCCTAGAGTTAAAATTCTGCAGCTAATATAGTGACAGACCCAGCTGGTCTCAGTGACAATGACACCAGCGGAGAAAAGAGATGGCTAAGTAATTTCTAACATCAGAGATGTGTAGCAGTCTACATTAATCATATCCATTTGAGGGATTTTGATGCAAGGAAACATCAACCAAGAAATCTAAATAAATCCGACTCCAGAATTCAAATACATGGATTCTTACATTGCATATCTGGGGGAAATTGTGTAACTCCGCTCCTCCTTGGATAAATCTCTCAGCCATGAGAGACAGCAAGGCTGATTGGAAAGAACACCGTGAGTGGTGGTCTTTCTGATATTTGCTAGCTGTGTGACCTTAGGCAGGTCACTTAGCCTCCCTGAGTCTCAGTTTCTTTGCCTGTAGCATGGGAATAATTAACCACAGATAACTGATGGGGATATCATAGATTATAAGCGACTGAAGAATAAGTTGGTGTATACTATGTAAAGCATAAGACAGTGTAAGGATTCATTCAAAGAAGATTTATTAGCACTGCTATCGGCCAAGTATTAAGCTATGAGGATACAGAATGTTAACTATGGAAAGTGAACTTTGTAATGATAGAGGCTGAAACCTGTTGGAAACACTGGCTCAAAGGAAAACAGGCCTGCAGACCTTCTAACAGACCAACAGAGCAATTTCCTGTGATGTGAGGGGTTGAGTAGATACTCTCTGCCCTGGATATATACTCAGCCTCTAGAAACTCAAGGAGTGAAATGTATTTCTTTGAGTCATAAAGGGGTGTGTGTGTGTGTGTGTGTGTGTGTGTGTGTGTGTATCACAGTGACCTGGAAACCAGAACATCTTGAGTTGTCAGCTACATCTTAGAACAGTGGCAGCTGCTGCTGGAAGAGGCTGAGGAAGGAGGGATACTGGTCAAGTACGTAGGCACAGACAGCTAGGCCAGGAAGGAGGGAGGCCCAGAGGTGGAAATTAAGTACTGGGGATGTAGGTGGGGGCAGGGAGTTATATGAAAGAGAATGTGAGGTACTATACCATATCCTGATTTAGCATATCTGGATTTATATGCTTATAAATTTATATTTATAGAATGGGGTAGATTTCAATTCTATATTTTAAAAAATACCTTCAGGAATATTGCATAAGGCTATGCTTAATAATTTGTCCCAAAGTTAAATAAGGAGTGACCAAGGAGTGTGTCATGAATCTCAGATCCCTCAGGCTGGAATTTCTATCCATTTCCTAGTGGACTTTGGTATACGTGTTAAGATGAGGAGAACCTCATGGTCTCCTGTATCAAAGTTGACAGCCTGGGATTCAGACCTTGGAAGCTCTCATCGCAGATGCAGATGGCACCAGTCGTGCAGTATCCGTGCCCACTGCAGAGCTTGGGGCAAGCCTCTCCAATATACACGTGGTCAATTGCCCAGCTTTGCTTCTCAGTTTCTTCTCCCTTCTGGATCCAGCGGAACTGTGTCGCACTGAAAGAACCATAGAGAGCAGAAGGGGTTCAGTAGGTTGTTACTTCCACGGCTGCATCCTGCCTCTAGCCTCTGGGAGAGGGGACTATTTATGCGAAAAGGGCTTCCCAAATGTCTTCCTGAAGCACCCTGCTGGCAGAGGTGAGAGAACTTGTATTTCTCAGACTCTGGGAGTATAACCCAAAATGCCATTCTGGAAGCTTGTATCTTCTCTGCAAATTTCATGTGAATTTCCTATTCTAGTCCATAATAAACCTGTGTTCATTTTTCCTATAAAGGTATATCATTTTCCAAATCTTTGAGTAAACCAAATCTGCTCTAGGAAGATTGCACTCCATTGTATTTATCCTGCAGCTTTGTGTAACCTGTCAGCCCTACACACCTAACTGGTATTTGTATCTGGATGAGAAGCGCAGCCTTTGGGAGGGCAGAACACTGGGGCAAAACTGGTGCCAATGCCAGTCTTGGATTGGGGTCTGTCATTCAGGGCCTATGACTGAGTTTGGTACATGCTATGGTATTAAGTCAAAGGAAATCTGAGATCTCTGAATCATTTACAGACAAACTCCAATTTCCTCCTGGGACATGCAGTTGCCATTTGGAGGCATGGGTTGGTGAGAGGAGGGAAAGAAGATGGGAGAGGGCACCAGGGCTGCATGTAAAGCTCTGGCTCACACTGTCAGTTGTTTTCAGCTCACTGCATGAACTCTGTAGAGAGGCCAGATAATTTCACAAAGTTTACCTTAATTTGCAACCTACCTGGAGGAGACATGGTCAGGCAGCTGGATGGTAATTCTTTTCCAGCTTGAGCTGTTGACAGAGTTGTAGATGGTGGCTTCATGGAACTGGAAAGGGGAGCAGCCAATGCTGTTAGAAGAGGAAGGCAGGCACTGGGTCTGTACAAGCTGCCAGGAATCTGATCTGCAGAAACCAGAAGGCTTTGTTAGACAAATTGTAAGAGAAACATATAATCTGTCTAATGTCAAGGTAATGCTTTGTGGTCAGGTTAAATTAAAATATTTGTAGATGAGTTTCCTGTTTTCTATATACATTTATAATTACAGATTATAAAAAAAAATAAAATATTTTCAGAAATATTCTGACTCTTTAAAAGCACACGGACAAGAGAATAAAATAATAGCATGCATAGCAATGAATTCTGGTGTATTCTTCCTACTGACATTGTTACTAGAAATATACCTGGAGTTGACTGACAAAATTGTCCGTCTCCTCAAACTTAATGTAATTAGTGTTTAAAGGTGATAGTGGGAGGGTTATTAACCCTAATAAGGTAACTGAACTATGTCAGACTTTTTTATTCAATATTGCTAATATGCTTTAGAAGAGGTAACTCTGGCTGACGCATATTCAGATCATTCATTGATTAAAGTTTTCGTCAGAGGTAGCTGAAAATCAGTAACATGAATAACAGAGTTCTACTCTGAGGACAAATGTAGTGCTTTGCTTATTTTGATAAAATTTAAAATATAAAGTTTCTTGGTTGGCAGCCTTGTATGAAAATGGATTTTTTTTTGTTTGAAGGAAAATTTTGAAAATAAGACATAAGTATACATTTTGTACAAGTGAAATTTATATAAAAATATGCATGAACTGCCACTTTTAAGATATAAGGTTATTCCTCTGTAAGCAACTGCCTTAACCTGTAATTCCCAGCACTCTGGGAGGCCGGGGCAGGCGGATCACCTGAGGTCAGGAGTTCAAGACCAGCCTGACCAACATGGAGAAACCCTGTCTCTTCTAAAAATACAAAATTAGCTGGGCGTGGTGGCACATGCCTGTAATCCCACCTACTCAGGAGGCTGAGGCAGGAGAATTGCTTAAACCGAGGAGGCAGAGGTTGCGGTTAGCTGAGATCCCGCCACTGCACTCCAGCCTGGGCGACAAGAGCAAAACTCACTCTCTCACTCTCTCTCTCTCTCTCTCACACACACACACACACACACACACGACAACCATTTGGATTGGGTATTCAAGTTTGGAGATAATGTTAAAAATTATTTCACAAACCTTGCATCCTTAGTGTATTCCAACATTACAGAATGAAGGTCACCGCAAGAAGTGGCTTCACAACCCACCACAATCTAAAACAAACAAACAATCAATACACAGGTAAGATTAGATGATATTGAATTCCATTAATTAAAAATCCCATCCCGCCATTTATTACTCTGACAGGTAATATTCAGAGAAGCTTTTACAGAGCAGCCTGCTGGGATACCAAGAATACATTCTTTTGGATTCTGTTATACACGCTCAATTTTGCATGGAGATGAAAATTAAGGTTTTAAAAGTTACATTTCTATTTACTAAATTAGTATAATGCATTAATCACAAATCTGGGTAAGATAAATTGGCCAAAAAGAAAGTAACATTAGCCGAATTTATAGACAGAAACTGAAAGTATCACTGATTCAAAACATTTTCATTGATAGCCTAACTTTCTTGATTGTGACTATTAAAATTTTATTTGGAATTAAAATCAACAATTTTAATTACTTAATATTTGTTCTTGGGGTTTTCTGTATTTCCGTATGAATGAAAGCTTTCCATATTATATGCAATTAAGTGTTTGAATCAGTAATACATAAATGCTATAAAAATTTGGTGATTCAAATTTAAGTCCTAGTCATCTATTTAATCAAGTCCTATTTCAGCACTGATAACTAGAGAAGGTTAGTGCTAAGAATTTCAGGCCATACAGTCATGAATAAAACAACTCTAAATTCAGAGAGAGAATAAGAAGCAAAATGATAGTGGGAATCATAAAAGACACAAATATAATGCTGTGGTGCTTCAAGGGAGATAGTATTTGATTAAATGGATTAGAAAATAATCAGATAGGGTACATGCAAGCTGCCCCTGAAGACTGGGAAGAGTGTGAGAGGTAGAAATAGGAAAAAGATATTTAGGTGAAAGAAACAGTGTGAGTGAAGACAAAGTAGGGTATTGTGGTGGCGCATCCAGAGCACAGCATATAGCATGTTTTGGTCCAAGTATAGCGTATATGATATATTCAGAGATGAGGTTAGAATGATTGCTTGAATTTGGCAGACCAGAAGCTGTAGCCTAAGGTGTTTGACCTTAATTTGGTAAGTGATGGAGAGTCATTAAAGGTTTCTGAGCAGTGGAATGATGTGCTGCTTAGAGATACGCTTTATAAAGATCAATCTGACTGTGAGGTGAAAGACACATAGGAGTGGAGAGAGACTGGGAGTGAAAAGAGTACTTAGTCAATTATTGATTTAGTTAGGGCCAGAACAGAGGTGGTGATAGTGCAAACAGAGAAGATTGGATGGATACCAGGAACATTGGAAAGTAGAATTCAAAGGATGCAGTCACTGATTAGATATGAAAAGTGAAAAATCAAAGCGTAGTTGAACATTTCAAGCTGGTTACTAGGTGAATGGTGGTGCCATCGTCAGAAACAGGAAAATCAGAAAGAGGAGTCGGTATGGTTAGGGAAGATATTAAGTGCACCGTTAGACACATTCAGTTGAGGTGCCAGTGTGTGCAAAGGTGTAGACATGTGTAGGGGCTATTACAAATATTGAATTGTTAGTCAAGGTTGGATATGCAGATTTGAAATTTGCTCTTCAAGATATGATTCTTGAAGCTAGATGGTTGGATACAATTCCTGATGGTGAGAAGGTCTATGGAGAGAAAAGAAAGTTGATACATACTGAGAAATGCTGACATTTAGAGGGCTGAGGGGAGAAAAGCCATAAGAAGATAGTAGATATCAAAGAGGTAAAAGGAGAACCAGCAGAGAACCCAGAAGCTTAGGGGAATGATAATTCCACAGGTTGAAGAGGGCAAGAATAACAGTGTCAAATGGTGTAGAGAGGAAAGGGAAGATGGGGATATGCAAAAGCTGTTGACATTGGGTACAGTAAGACTCTGGTGACTTTCAAGTATGTAGTTTTAGTGATACTGTACTGAATTTTTGAGGATAAACTCTTTTTTTCCTAAAGAAATTGCCTTGGTTAGAGAAAGAGAGACCCAGTCTCTTCAGTGCAGTGACTTCTGTTACAGAAGTAACAAAAGAGGAGGCTCCAATCAACTCAAATATAATGCCTTTGATCTGGGCCACAATGTGAACCTGGTAGAGGGAAAATCTTCACTCTTAAGGAACACGGCTTAGAAGCAGAGGAAGTATAACACTTCTTCATATCACTAAGTTAAGACTAGTCCTGAAGGAGTGGTAGCATTTGGGGAGCTTGCTCTTACCCTCCAGTCTCTGAAGGGGAGTTTAACGTAGAGCTGAGGCAAAAAGCAAATACATTTTTATTTCTGCTAATAAAGATTTTTACTATTAACTGTCATTGTAGTATATCAAAAAAGGGTATTAGAATAACTGATGTCTTTAAAATGACCTAGTAATACAATGCATTTCTGTAATGGCTTTGTGTGTGTGTGTGTGTGTGTGTGTGTGTGTGTGTGTGTGTGTCGGTGGGTGGGATAGGGTCTTGTTCTATTGCCCTAGCTGGAGTGCAGTAGTGGGATCATAGCTCACTGTAACCTCCAACCTCTGGGCTCGAGTGATTCTTGTGCCTAGCTTCCTGAGCAGCTAGGACTACAGGTACATGCCATCATGCCCAGCTAATTTTTTTTTTTTTTTGTAGAGACAGGGGTCTTGCTATGTTTCCCAGGCTGGTCTTGAACTCTTGGCCTCAGAGATCCTTCCTCCTCGGCCTCCCAAAGTGCTGGGATTACAGGTGTTTGCAACAGAGATATATCAATTGATACTGCTTTGCCTTTCTCTGAGTGTCTGTTAATTATTTATGTCTTCATTTTCATCCTATCTGAATTAAGTATTCAGTCTAGAATATTTGAGAGTTCTCCTTAATTTTTTGAGGATTTAGGAAGTTCCAACAAGACTAATGTCGTATAGGCATATGAAGTCAGAGACACAAGAAAAAAATAGTGAGAGATACTGAAAAAAATAGATGGAGAAAAAATGGCTCAATGCACATAATAGGCATGGAGTAAGAGAAAGAGGAAGAGAGAGGGGAGGAGAGAGAGAGATGATAGAGAGAGGAAGGGAAGGGAGAGAGCGAGAACTGTGCAACATAAAAAGGAGATAGTGTTACAGAGAGCTAGAAGTAGGCAGTCTCCTATTCTCCTATTTGAGCTTTTAATTTACAAGGTTAGGGAGACTGAAATCCACATTACATATATAAGATGGAATATATTCAGTTGGTGTAAAAGTAATTGCAGTTTTTGCCATTAAAATGAATGGCATTAAAAGTAATTCTTTTTTTTTTTTGGAGACACAGTCTCGTTCTGTCACCCAGAGTGCAGTGGTATGATCTCGGTTCACTGCAACCTCTGCCTCTCAGGTTTCAGCGATTATTATTTCCCAGCCTCCCGAGTAGCTGGGATTACAGGTGTGTACTACCATGACCAGCTAATTTTATTTTATTTTATTTATTTTTTTTGTAGAGACAAGGTTTTGCCATGTTGGCCAGGCTACTCTGGAGCTCCTGGCCTCTTGGCCTCAAGTGATCCTCCCGCCCCAGCCTCCCAAAGTGCTAGTATTATAGGCGTGAGCCACTGCACTCGGCCTGCAATTACTTTTGCACCAGCCCAATAGTTACATTTCTTGCTATGTCCCAACATTTTCAGGGATTTCATCTATCCTCAAAAGATCATACTTGAATAAAGGTCTTTGCAAAAGATGACCTCTTTTATTCATAAGATAAAGTCTCTTTTAATGAATAGTATCAGTCATTTCCTTAAAGTTGTCTGAATAAACACTCTCCCCCCGGGCCCCAAATGCAATGCTACTTTCTGCTTTAAAGAGTCACTTTTCCTTACTTTAAACTGCATCATGTATCCTGGCTGTATAATGAGTTCTCGGGAGGATAGAGCATTGTGAGTCTTGTCCTTCTTTTTATTTGGCCAGTAGAGGTGGAAGGATGGATTGCCACAAAATCCTGCTGTTCTTACAGCATTAGGGTAAAAACTCCAGTTTTCTTCATGGGAAGTGCCTTCTGTTAAGGAAAATTGGAAGCAATATGGCATGTTATTCTCTTGAGGAAAGTTGGAAGCAATATGGCGTATTATTCTCTTGAACTGATTGATTTATTGTTGAATTCCTTAAATTTTTATGCTCTACTAGCTTTCTGCTTACACTTTAGGATTTTTATTTTATTTAACTGGGATAATGCATAAATCCAACATGAGAAATCAAACTTAGACAAGACTATTAAATGGTAGAAGAATGATTACTGGTAGTAGAATGATTACTGTACTTTTAAAATGTAATTGCTAGTCTAGGTAACTTAGCACTGAAAAGTTCTTGATACACTTCATCAGCCAGTGCATTAAGTATTTCTGTGACACATTAATTACTAAAGAAACTAAAATTATTTGGGGGTATTGAAATTTCAAATTATATTTAAAGCCAGACATTGTGCCTTTAACAGGATTTATTGAATTCTCAGTGGACATTTCAACAGGCAGCCAACTTTGAAGATTTATAAACCATTGGGCAAAATAACAGCTAACATTTGTTGAGCAGGAGTATGGGCTAGGCAATCTTATAAATACTTTTCATGTGCTAATGTATCTGAAGACATAAGCAGAAAAATGGCTCACAGGAAAGAAAATTGTTCAATGTCTTGTTTCTTACCATCATCAAAAGTATCCACCAATTGGCTTGGATTGATTTCTGCTCCACCAATCAAAATATTGTCCAGTGCCCACTGAGCACGCTCCACCCCAGAGACCACAATTCCATTGCTGATCACAAAAGGCTGCCACCAACGAAGTCGAGTTGTGTTGGTAAGGGCATCTTCAGGAAGAAGTATGTAGTCATGTCTAACAGAAATGTATTTCTGGTAATCCATCTCATGGAGCAAAGTCCAGGTAATTCCTATAACAACAAATATACCAACATAGCAATATATCTAGAATCTCCTGCCTCCTGATAAACCACCAGTATACTTCAGATACTGTGCACTTCCCAAAGAAATTTTCAACCAGCAAATGACAACTGATTTTGCTGACTTTGATGTTAGGTATTCACTACTTATAAATACTGTTTCTGTATGAGGCTAATGATATGAAGGGAAGGATATTTCGAAAGAGTTGGCCAAAATAAAAACACTGAAGTAAAAATTAGTTATGTTTTGCTTTTAAAATTTCGTTCTAAATTCTTATTTCTCACAAATAATGAGATATACCTATGTTTTACATGTTTCTAGGCAATAGCTTTCAGTATTAAAATAGTTATTGTAATTTTATGCAATTTGTAATTATTTGGACTGGTATAAAGTTTATCTCTTCTTGCTTGATAAGATTGCAGGTGGGATGTTTAGTTACTTAAGAAAACATCCTTCAAATACCTTAAAATACTTCAGGGTCATCTGTTAATCAGCTAGTTATTAAGAATGATATCTATCGGCTAAAGGAGATTTTTCTAAAGACATCATGGTACTGGTCTCATTTTAGCTACTTCAAAATAAAACAGAATTCTTTTAAAATATTCTATGACAAACTCACAAAATCAGTCTATTTTTTTTCACAATCTTTGAAGATTTCTATAGATTCTCTATAGCATTTATTACATGTTTACACATAAGCTTTTAAAAATACTTTAAAGTTTTAAAAATGATCTTTTACTTGGAAACCATACAAAATGTATTTCTTAATTGTATCACTCAAGCTTCAGTAAAGCATAGAGGTTGTTTATTCATAAAGTTTGGACTTTATTTTTTAATGTGATTTCTCTCTTGTCCCCTTTTTGCATAACACAGAAGTCACTTGTACGGTACATGCAATACAAACAAAATCTGTAGCTTTTTCTTTGTGAGTTTCACAATTGAAACTGAAGTCAATTGTGAAGTCAGCAAAGCTTTGTAGAGACTTTTCTGAGGGTGTTGGATGGAATTTGGGAATCTGCTCCAAGGTGTGGTTTTCACCCCTGACACGTGCCTCCATCAGTAGAGTAGTCCAACAGCACGCCTTCCTTCCGGCAGATGGGACGATGGCAAGAGGTCATGTTGTTCTCACTCCCAATGCGCCCCCAGTATTGCAGGAACCTGAATGCAAGCACATTTTATCCATCAGAATAATTCATTAGAACAAATACTCTACTCAAGTCCTGGATATTTCTTCCATACAAGTGTTCCTTGCTTTGGGACCAATTTTCTATGTTGCAATAGAAATAACAAAAAATTGACTTACTTTGCACCTCGAAGATCCAAATCTTGTGTAATTGCTTGTCTCACAGTAGATCCCCCAAAATAGAGTGCAGTGTCCTCAGCAAGAATTCCACACTCAGTGCAAGTACTTCCACCTTCTAAGGACATCCATAAGTCAGGTTTGATTTCTTCACTGTCAAAGCGTTCCTTCAGGAAAGTCTGGAAAAAACATAAGCCAGATGTAGTCAAAAAAACAACTTTGGATAACTATGGAATATTTAAGAAAATACAGAGTGATATCTTGGACTTAAAAAAAATAGAGCTGATTTCAAATGCTTTTCAAAGATGTTCAAAAAAACAACAGGCTATTTCCACAATGTTCTTTTCTGTCATATATTGAAAATCATTTAAACTGCCCAAATAATGTTTAATAATCGAAATTTAAAATAATTGTAAAGTTGACTATATCAATTTTTTTTTTTTTTTTTTTTGAGACCGTCTTGCTCTGTCACTTGGGTTGGAGTGCAGTGGCACAATTTCGGCTCATTGCAGCCTCTGCCTCCTGGGTTCAAGCTATTCTCATGCCTCAGCCTCCTGAGTAGCTGGGATTACAGGTGTGTGCCACCAAACCCGGCTATTTTTTGTATTTTCAGTAAAGATGGGGTTTCACCATGTTGGCTAGGCTGGTCTCGAACTCCTGACCTCAAGTGATCTGCCCACCTCCGTCTCCCAGAGTGCTGCAATTACAGGTGTGAGCCACCATGCCTGGCCATATTATAGTAACACTTCTATTTGTAAAAAGTTATTTAAACATATACCCCCAAATATGTATATTTGTTTATATAGTATGTAAAAGTATTATTGTAATGTATTATGAAACATGCCAAAAAAAAAAAAGTAAATTTGAAAGCAATAAGATAAAATATAAACATGCAATCCAGGACTTTCCCCCCAACATTCCCCAATGGATTGTCCTCGTGTGTGTGCCCTCACTTTGGAGACTGCCTAAGGCAGCCAAGATCCTTCAGCCTCTAGCACAGAGTGAACCCTGAAGGTCTACATGGTTAGGCAGGGACACTTGAAATCAAATCTCTCTATATAAAGTCAAAAGAAAGTAAATCTTAGAAGGCAGGTTGAAAGATGTTTCACCTGTTTATCAGGGCCAAGTGGTAGGGTGACAAGTACTCAAAATCTAGAATAAAATATTTTTTCCCTGGGTCTCCAGTTTATCCTTTTAACTAAGAATGATTGACAACCAGGAAATCTATTTTTCAGAGAGTGTACAAAGTATAAAGGTTCATGGCTATATTTTATGTAAAATTTACTTATCTCCTCACAGTCAAGGTCTTAATTTCCCCATTCATTCTGTCCACAGTACTTTCATTTTATCCATAATACAGATTTGTATTAGGTAGAGACACATTTTTTCTTGTTTAAAATGATGAAAAGATATCATAAAGGCAATTTGTTCTAGTTGCAGTTGCAATAGCTGTATACAGAAAAACCTATATTTTTTCATTTAAGGAGCGTTCTATCTTACTGTGTAGTTAAATGATTTAAACAGTTTCTTTTTCTCAAACTTAGAAGATAATTCTATAGTTAAAGACATACAGTCAAATGTCAGTCTGACTACATCTCATTAATGGATAGCAAATGAGTACGTTTTATAACTGAAGGTTTGTAAGAAAACAAGTGTCAGAAGAAATGCATGGTTAACCATGTAAACTATCATTAGAAGATTTTAATCAGGGTTTATAATTTTATAGATTTGTACAATTTCTTATCCAACTGAGGAATACTAATAAAATTTGAGTGCTCATGAAAGAAATTAGATTTTCAAAAGTTTATTAATTATCTGTGGTATATAAAGCTATGTTTTCCCTGTGGTAACCTCATTTGTTAATAATGTACTTACATCTTCAGACACAAATGAGCATTGTTCCAATTTTATTTAAAAAATGTTCAATTCTATAGTTGAAGTATTAGAACAAACACAAATGACAGAACAGATTTGGTTTACATTGTTGCCTTTCATATGCTGGATTTCAATCACTAGGAATTTTGCTTTTTTTAGCCTAGTCATTTATCTATTATTGTAATGACAAATGCACTATGTTTATTCACAGAATTAGAGTACATATATGGCAATGGTGTTGGGTAACTATTTGTTTTGCATATTAAATAATGATGTAACAGCTAAAGCTTGCAAAAATGACCTCTCCATTCTTAATACACAACCCCATTTCAGCAGTCAACAAATCAGAACATAGAATTTTCTAAACAAAAATTCAGGTACTGTTTAGGCCTTTTTGAAAATTTGGTCTTTTGTGATAATGTGTATTATCTGCTTTATTTCATAACAACAATAACAATAATATCCTCCTTCAAATAGTGCATCAGTTGAAAAAGTGAAGTAAAAAAGGCTTAATATTGACTTGATAAAGAGTCTGCTTAAGAAAAAAAAAAAAAAGCCCAGAGTGTTTATCATTTGTAATCCGTACAGTCTGGCTCATTTTATGAATTGGATAAACTGTACTAGAACTTGATCCTAATATTCTTGTACTTAGGAAGCATTTTTAAAGTTTCTATTCAAATGATTTTATTTCCTGGGGGACCCAAAGGACATTGTTATAGATTATGTCTCATATATAAGTTGATTCCTAGGCATGGCCCATGATGTGAGTAATGCTTCTGTCCAGGGCTTTACCCTTACCTTCAGAGTGTGGGTCAAGTAGCAGTTTGGCCCTGAGTATCCCGGATCACAGATGCACTGTTCTCTTAAGCAATCTCCATGGCCCCTGCAGTTGTCCAAGCATCCAGGGCCCAGGTAGAAATTATCGATTGCCCACTGCATGTCTGAGTACTTCTGATAGAACCTAAACCTTACTGGACTATTGACAATGCAAAAGCAAAGGAGTGAAAAACAAAAGTTAACTTTATTTAGGTCCATTGTCCTGTATGTGTATTTAGTACTCAAGAGAAAAAACATTTAAGACACTCTTACTAGATGAAACAGGTTAATAAAAAATGTTTTCTGAGCACTTTTATCTTTCTAGTAATGGAACTTTCAAGCTGGTTTTATTTAAATTTCAGAATATCGGGGCAAACTTGCACAACAAAGTTAAAATCTGGAATCTCGGTGTCAAGAAACAGAAATATTTAAATATACAAATCTGTAACTTTCATAAATCAGGTTTCTTCTGAACTGGAGTTCTGTGGTCATGATGCAATTTAGATTCACTAATTTCATTCCTGAAATTGTACAGAAGGTGAGTGACGCCTTTGACAAGAGCTTTGTCAGCATACACACAGCCCTCAGGCGGTTGGGAGGCAGCATTTTCTGAATTCCCTGAAGACAATCAATATTCTCAGAGTAATTGTGCTAATTACAAAACAATTTTGAAAGGCTTATATTAAAGGACATTTTCTCTGAGATTTTAATTTCATCTTTGTTCTTCTCTGTCTTCTGGGGGAAAAAACAAGCCTCATAATTATTCTTATATTAAAATATGCCATACTGTTTTGGTTTAAAGAGTCCAAAGTACATGAAGGAACTTTCTGGGGTGATATAAATGTTCTGTACCTTGTTTTATGTGGTGGTTACATAACAGTAAAAACTCATTGATCTGAATAAGATGTATGTATTTTACCGAATGTAAATTATACCTCATTATTACAAAAAGAGAGAGAATGGGAGGGGAAAATGAGTCTATGATAGACATCATGGTGGTTCCCCAGCATCCATTTCGCCCCAGATAATCCATGAAATGATCATTATAATATCACTTTCCTAACTATTGAGTGGCTAATTGGTACCAATGGGATGCAAGGTGGTGCTTGTTCTGGCTGTCTCGGAACAAAAAGCAACTATCTTTCTTTTTCACTGGACATAAGTACGGAAGCATCCTGCCCCAGTTCTCTGGCTGCCATCTCACGTTCAATAGCAAAACCAGCCTGAGAGAGCAGAGTATGGCACCAGTGCTGTGGACAGCAGACATTCTCTTAAGAGAATAAGGAAGAACAGTGTCCCTGAAGACACCGTTCCACTTACAAATCAACCAACCCTAGAGTTCATTTATCTTTGGATTCATTCATTATAGATACAACAAATTTTGAGCTGGTTTGAATTGGGTTTTCTGTTCCTTGCAGCTGAAAGCATCCTGATTTAGTTCCTTAGTATGTTAATTGAATAAGCTCTTTAGATACATTCCAGAAAACCATGAGTGGTAATAATATCTATGGGACACTGGGAAATCTGTGTGTAAGCACTTTATTCAAAGGCTCTGTATGTTTCACAAGAAGATTTGTTTAGTCAGACTATCTGATTAATACAGTTGAGGTGCACCTGTTATTTTCTTTTGTGTGTCTTTCCCCCTACTTTTAAAGTCGAAGATAAATCTTTTGGAATTGCCTTAAATTAATATATCCACAGACTTTGCAGAGCAAGGTGTAATCACCTGTGCTCATCACTGGTCCTGGCTGATTACCTCTCACTGCAGGATCAGAACATAATGCTTTGGTAAGAGGAAAATGGATCCTGTAAGCCACACTGGTAGAAATAGCATGATGAGTTAGGATTTGCTCCTGGCTCTGTCATGGAATGATAAGGCAATAATGTGGAAAGTATATAGTGCACAGCGGTCCACAGTCTACAAGGTTGGGAAGGCAGGGTACACCTTTTCATCTGGCTCCAAGCCCAGATGAAATTATTGCTCTGTTCCCATTTGAGGTATGGAAAATAGAAGAGTCTGCGAAAGCCCGTTTTGCCAAGTCTGAGGATTACAAATTGAGGTCTGAAGTTAGCTCATCATGGAAGTTATGATGAAAGTCACCAATTAAAGAACATTTAGAGTTAGGGAGAAAGAAAGCACTTTTCCCACAAATACACATAATTTCAGGCTTGACAACAGTGTACCTAATGGGCTTCTGGATGCTTGGAACCAAGCTTTGTTTTGGTTTTCTACTTACTTTCCCACTAAGCTTTCAGGAAGTGGGTAGGTGATCCTTTTCCACCCTTTAGTTGGAAAGAATACAGATGGCTGAGAAACACTTCCAGAGCATTTTGGGTCAGCAGGCAAGCACTGAGGGACCAGATAATTCCAGCTCACACCGAAGTCAGTAGAATACTGCACATGAATTTGATTCTGGGCAATTTTTTCAGACACCTTACATCCAACAGAGATCTAATAAACAGAAAAGCAAGATCAAGGTATTAAAACTATATGATTCTTCTCCAAGGACTTGGCAGCAACAAAGCTGCTGATCACTTGATACGCACTTTACCACATTCATCCTGTATTTTCAGATTCATTATTCTGCTAACGGACAGAGAAATGATTGCCCCAGGTGACAAATTATAGAAAGTGCCAAATATATTGTGTAGGGGGTTTGGAGAGAAACTCAGACCCCATGCTTCTGCCATGCTGGCTGAATGCCTTGGAAGGCCTGGGCTCACTCCTACAAACTGTTAGTTGTGCTAATGGTCTGGCACTTCTATTTGGCAGAATACTTAACCAGGAAGGACTGCTAACAGCTTTACCAATTTTACTATTTTGTTGTCTAATTTATGACTCTTAATACAACACTTTCAACTACAAGTAAGATGAAACAATAACTGAAGGTAGTTTAAACAAGGCACAGTACCCTTCATTAATGGTGATAGCCATGATGTGACATTGCTGTTATTACAGTGGGATTTAGGTAGACAGAATAAATTGGTTCACATAAAATCTTGGCCTAAATATTAGCCAGAGTTGATGTTGACATTAATGCTAATCATGCCTTTGTTTTCTTTTTTTTTTTTTCTCCAGAAACATCCAAATGTTCTTGTGGAAAAAAAAAAAAAAGTAGAGGCTGGTGGCCATGACTCACGCCTGTAATCCCAGCACTTTGGGAGGCCGAGGCGGGCGGATCACGAGGTCAGGAGTTCGAGACCAGCCTGACCAACATGGTGAAACCCTGTCTCTACTAAAAATAAAAAATTAGCTGGGCATGGTGGTGTGCACCTGTAATCCCAGCTACTCAGGAGCCTGAGGCAGGAGAATTGCCTGAACCCGGGAGGTGGAGATTGCAGTGAGCCAAGATTGTGCCACTGCACTCCAGCCTGGGCAACAGAGTGAGACTCTGTCTCAGAAAAAAAGGTCTTATTTAACCTAAATTTCTAAGTTATAGTTTGTATTTATGGAGAGATGGGTAAGAGGAAGAAAAAAGTAGAAATAACCATTATAGCTTTAATCTTCTCTTGATGAAACAAATTGCCTAAGTCATAATGATTTAACTCAGGGAGTTATAATCAGTATCCTACATTTTTATTGTTGATATTTTTATCAGTATTTCATCCCGAGCAGGAACACATTTACTCTTATAAAAGTTTCAATTTGAGAGAGAGCTGGCAAGATGGCCGAATAGGAATAGCTCCCGTCTGCAGCTCCCAGCAGGATCAATGCAGAAGGTGGGTGATTTTGACATTTCCAAATGATGTACCCGATTCATCTCATTGGGACTGGTTGGACAGTGGGTGCAGCCCACAGAGGGCTAACTGGAGCAGGGTGGGGTGTTGTCCCACCTGGGAACTGCAAGGGGTCAGGGAATTTCCCTTTCCTAGCCAAGGGAAGCCGTGAGTGACTGTACCAGGAGGAACAGTGGACTCCGGCCCAGATACTGCGCTTTTCCTACAGTCTTTGCAACTGGCAGACCAGGAGATTCCCTCCAGTGCCTGGCTTGGCGAGTTCCACTCCCACGGAGCCCAGCAAGGTAAGATTCACTGACTTGAAATTCTCACTGTTAGCACAGCAGTCTGAGGTCGAACTGGGATGCTCAAGCTTAGTGGGGGGAGGGGCATCCACCATTACTGAGGCTTGAGTAGGCGGTTTTCCCTTCACCATGTAAACAAAGTCACCCAGAAGTTTGAACTGGGTGCAGCCCACCTCAGCTCAGCAAGGCCAATTGCCTCTCTAGGTTCTTCCTCTCTGGGCAGGGCATCTCTGAAAAAAAGGCAGCAGCCCCCAGTCAGGGACTTACAGATAAAACCTCCATCTCCCTGGGACAGAGCTCCTAGGGGAAGGGGTGCTGTGGGCACAGCTCAAGTAGACTTAAACATCCCTGCCTGACAGCTCTGAAGAGAGCAGCGGTTCTCCCAGCACAGCATTTGAGCTCTGATAAGGGACAGACTGCCTCCTCAAGTGAAACCCTGACTCCTGTGTATCCTGATTGGGAGACCCCTCCCAGTAAGGGCCAACAGACACCTCATATAGGACAACTCCGCTGACATCTGGTGGTGCCCCTCTGGGATGAAGCTTCCAGAGGAAGGAACAGGCAGCAATCTTTGCTGTTCTGTAGCCTCTGTTGGTGATACCCAGGCAAACAGGGTCTGAAATGGGCCTCCAGCAAACTCCAGCAGAGGGGCCTGACTGTCAGAAGGAAAACTAACAAACAGAAAGGAATAGTATCAATACCAGCAAAAAGGAGGTCCAGTCATAAACCTCATCCAAAGGTCACCAGCATCAAAGACCAAAGGTAGATAAATCCACGAAGATGGGGAGAAACCAGCACAAAAAGGCTGAAAATTCCAAAAGCCAGAATGTCTCTTCTCCTCCAAAGGATCACAACTCCTCACCAGTAAGGGAACAAAATGGGATGGAGAATGAGTTTGGTGAATTGACAGAAGTAGGCTTCAGAAGGTAGGTAATAACAAACTCCTCCAAGCTAAAGGAGCATGTTCTAACCCAATGCAAGGAAGCTAAAAACCTTGAAAAAAGGTTAGATGAATTGCTAACTAGAATAACCAGTTTAGAGAAGAACATAAATGACCTGATGGTACTGAAAAACACAGCACAAGAACTTCGTGAAGCATACACAAGTATCAGTAGCCAAATTGATCAAGTGGAAAAAAGAATATCAGAGACTGAAGATCAAATCAATAAAGCGAGAAGACAACATTAGAGAAAAGAGTGAAAAGAAACAAACAAAGCCTCCAAGAAATATGGGACTATGTGAAAAGACCAAATCTATGTTTGATTGGTGTATCTGAAAGTGACGGGGAGAATGGAACCAAGTTGGAAAACACTCTTCAGGATATTACCCAGGAGAACTTCCCCAACCTAGCAAGACAGGCCAACATTCAAATTCAGGAAATACAGAGAACACCACAAAGATATTCCTCAAGAAGAGCAACCCCAAGACACATAATCATCAGATTCACCAAGGTTGAAATGAAGGAAAAAATGTTAAGGGCAGACAGAGAGAAAGGTCAGGTTATCCACAAAGGGAAGCCCATCATACTAAGAGTGGATCTCTCTGCAGAAACTCTACAAGCCAGAAGAGAGTTGAGGCCAATATTCAACATTCATAAAGAAAAGAATTTTCAACTCAGAATTACACATCCAGCCAAACTAAGCTTCATAAGCGAAGGAGAAATAAAATATTTAACAGACAAGCAAATGCTGAGAGATTTTGTCACCACCAGGCCTGCCTTACAAGAGCTCCTGAAGGAAGACTTACATGGAAAGGAACAACCAGTACCAGCCACTGCAAAAACATACCAAATTGTGAAGATCACTGATGCTATGGATAAACTGCATCAACTAACGGGCAAAATAACCATTTTGCATCATAATGACAGGATCAAATTCATACATAACAATATTAACCTTAAATGTAAATGGACTAAATGCCCTAGTTAAAAGACACAGGCTGGCAAATTGGATGAAGAGTCAAGACCCATCTCACGTGCAAAGACATACATAGGCTCAAAATAAAGGGATGGAGGAATATTTACCAAGCAAACAGCACAAAAAAGAAGGGGTTGCAATACTAGTCTCTGATAAAACAGACTTTAAACCAACAAAGTTCAAAAGAGACAAAGACCGGCATTACATAATGGTAAAGGGATCAATGCAACAAGAAGAGCTAGCTATCCTAAATATATATGCACCCAATACAGGAGGACCCAGATTAATAAAGCAACTTCTTAGAGACCTACAAAGAGACTTAGACTTCCACACATTAATAGTGGGAGATTTTAATACCCCACTGTCAGTATTAGATCAACGAGAATCAACGAGACAGAAAATTAACAAGGATATCCAGGACTTGAACTCACCTCTGGACCAAGCAGACCTAATAGACATTTACAGCTCTCTCCACCTCAAATCAACAGAATGGGGGGGCGGAGCAAGATGGCCGAATAGGAACAGCTCCAGTCTCCAACTCCCAGCGCGAGCGACACAGAAGACCGGTGATTTCTGCATTTTCAACGGAGGTACTGGGGTCATTTCACTAGGGAGTGCCGGACAATCG
>NW_012121154.1:10963337-10973804 GCF_000951035.1 Colobus angolensis palliatus
CCACAAGAGAAAGCAGGAAAGATCGAAAATCAACACCCTCACATCACAATTAAAAGAACCAGAGAAGCAAGAACAAACAAATTCAAAAGCTAGCAGAAAACAAGAAATAACTAAGATTGGAGCAGAACTGAAGGAGATAGAGACATGAAAAGCCCTTCAAAAAAATGAATGAATCCAGGAGCTGGGTTTTTGAAAAGATCAACAAAATAGACCACTAGTGAGACTAATAAAGAAGAAAAGAGAGAAGACTCAAATAGACGCAATAAAAAATGATAAAGGGGATATCACCACTGATCCCACAGCAATACAAACTACCATCAGAGAATACTATCAACACCTCTATGCAAATAAACTAGAAAACCTAGAAGAAATGGATAAATTCCTGGACACATACACCCTTTCAAGACAAAACCAGGAAGAAGTCGAATCCCTGAATAGACCAATAACAAGTTCTGAAATTGAGGCAATAACTAATAGCCTACCAACCAAAAAAAGCCCAGGACCAGATGGATTCACAGCCGAATTCTAGAGGTACAAAGAGGAGCTGGTACCATTCCTTCTGAAACTATCCCAAACAATAGAAAAAAGAGGGAATCCCCCCAACTCATTTTATGAGGCCAGCATCATCCTGCTACCAAAACCTGGCAGAGACACCACACAAAAAAAGAAAATTCCAGGCCAGTATTCCTGATGAATATTGATGCGAAAATCCTCAATAAAATACTGGCAAACCAAATCCAACAGCACATCAAAAAGTGTATCCACCAAGATCAAGTTGGCTTCATCCCTGGGATGCGAGGCTGGTTCAATACACAACTCAATAAATGTAATCCATCACATAAACAGAAACAATGACAAAAATCCCAAGATTATCTCAATAGATGCAGAAAAGGCCTTTGACAAAATTCAATAGCCCTTCATGTTAAAAACTCAGTAACTAGGTATTGATGGAATGTGTCTCGAAATAATAAGAGCTATTTATGACAAACCTACAGCCAATATCATACTGAATGGGCAAAATCTGGAAGCATTCCCTTTGAAAACAGGCACAAGACAAGGATGCCCTCTCTCACCTGTCTCTCTTATTCAACACAGTATTGGATGTTCTGGCCAGGGCAATCAAGCAAGAGAAAGAAATAAAGGGTATTCAATTAGGAAAAGAGGAAGTCAAATTGTCTCTGTTTGCAGATGACATGATTGTATATTTAGAAAACCCCATTATCTCAGTCCCAAATCTCCTTAAGCTGATAAGCAACTTCAGCAAAGTCTCAGGATACAAAATCAATGTACAAAAATCACAAGCATTCCTATAAACCAATAACAAACAGCCAATTCATGAGTGAATTCCCATTCACAATTGCTACAAAGAGAATCAAATACCTAGGAATCCAACTTACAAGGGATGTGAAGGACCTCTTCAAGGAGAACTACAAACCACTGCTCAATGAAATAAGAGGATGCAAACAAAGGGAAAAACATTCCATGCTCATAGGAAGAACCAGTATTGTGAAAATGGCCATACTACCCAAAGTAATTTATAGATTCAGTGCTATCCCCATCAAGCTACCATTGACTTTCTTCACAGAATTGGAAAAACTACTTTAAATTTCATATGAAACCAAAAAAGAACCCACATAGCCAAGACAATCCTAAGCAAAAAGAACAAAGCTGGAGGCATCATGCTGCCTGACTTCAAACTATACTATAAGGCAACAGTAACAAAAACAACATGGTACTGGTACCAAAACAGATATACAGACCAATGGAACAGAATGGAGGCCTCAGAAATAACACCACACATCTACAACCAACTGATCTTTGACAAACCTGACAAATGCAATGGGGAAAGGATTCCCTATTTAATAAGTGGTGTTGGGAAAACTGGCTAGCCATAAGCAAAAAGCTGAATCTGGATCCCTTCCTTACACCTTATACAAAAACTAACTCAAGATGGATAAAAGACTTAAATGTTAAGACCTAAAACCATAAAAACCCTAGAAGAAAACCTAGGCAATGCCATTCAGGACATAAGTATGGGCAAAGACTTCATGACTAAACACCAAAAGCAGTGGCAACAAAAGCCAAAATTTACAAACGGGATCTAGTTAAACTAAAGAGATTCTGCACAGCAAAATAAACTATTATCAGAGTGAACAGGCAACCTACAGAATGGGAGAAAAATTTGCAATCTATCCATTTGACAAAGGGCTAATATCCAGAATCTACAAAGACCTTAAAGAAATTTACAAGAAAAAAACAACCCCATCAAAAAGTGGTCGAAGGATATGAACAGACAATTCACAAAAGAAGACATTTATGTGGCCAACAAACATGAAAAAATGCTCATCATCACTGGTCATCGGAGAAATGCAAATCAAAACCACATTGAGATAACATCTCATGCCACTTAGAATGACGATCATTAAAAAGTCAGGAAACAACAGATGCTAGAGAGGCTGTGGAGAAATGGGAACGCTTTTACACTGTTGGTGGGAGTGTAAATTAGTTCAACCATTGTGGAAGACAGTGTGGTGATTCCTCAAGGATCTAGAACCAGAAATACCATTTGACCCAGCCATCCCATTACTGAGTATATACTCAAAGGATTACAAATCATTCTACTATAAAGACACATGCACATGTATGTTTATTGCAGCACTCTTCACAATAGCAAAGACTTGGAACCAACTCAAATGCCCATCAATGACATACTGGATAAAGAAAATGTGGCACATATACACCATGGAATACTATGCAACCATAAAAAAGATGAGTTCATGTCTTTGTAGGGACATGGATGAAGCTGGAAACCATCATTCTCAGCAAACTAATACAAGAACAGAAAACCAAACACCGCATGTTCTCATAGGTGAGAGCTGAACAACGAAAGCACTCGGATACGGGGAGGGGAACATCACACACTGGTGCCTGTCGGAGAGGGGGAGGGATAGCATTAGGAGAAATACCTAATGTAGATGACGGTTTGATGTGCAGCAAACCACCATGCCACATGTATACCTACGTAACAAACCTGAGAGTATAATAAAAAAGATTTTAAAAAGTTTCAACTTGAAATAGTTCAGAAATAAAATACTTTTAATCATTAAGCAATATATAGTTGAGTTGTATATTACTTTAATAGTAAATGTTACTTTTCAAAGTCTATACTAAGTCAATGAAATGTGAGATGTTTTCTCTGATATTTTTGATTTGTTATATTGCTAATGTATGGTTGTTTATATAGCCAAGATCGTAACATTTCACCTTGAATTGCATAATCCAGCCTTCAGTGGGAGTCAGGTCGTGGGTCACTGCATATACCTCCCGTCCGTCATGACTGCCACAGAGCATCACACCATCAGGGGACTCACAGAATCTCTCTACTGTGCAATCATCATGGAATAGCCAGTGCTCATTCACTTAAAACAGAAAACAAAATTTTATGACAAATCTGTGACAAAAATACTTTGAGCAAATGTTCACTTTAAGCAATACATAGAATTATTTTAAGTAGAAACTGCTCATGTTGTATATACTCTATAGAGAAAACATTAACGTAAACACATTGTTTCAGGAATGTAAATACCAGGAGGATTGAGATATATGCCCTTTGTCTGATATTAGTACACACAACACCATAGATACTACTCTGCACATGAAAAAAAGTATATTGTATGCATTGTAAATGAAAATCAAAAGGAAATAACTAATTTTTTGACAGATATTTAACTTTTTAGGTAGCACATAAAGAAGGAGAGATAATTTTAATAACAGGATAGGGAAGAGAGTTCACTACTTCTACTCAAATTCTGAAAGTATTATCTGGGTAACTAAAAAGCTTGTAATGAATTTTTTTATAGCTTTAACAAGATATAATTGATATACAAAAATTACACACATTTAAAATATACATCTTGGCTGGGTATGGTGGCTCATGCCCGTAATGCCAGCACTTTGAAATGCTGAAGTGGGAGGATCGCTTAAGGCCAGCCTGGGCAACATAGCAAGATCCTGACTGCTAAAAAAAAAAATTAGCTGGTGTGGCAGTTCATGCCCATAGTCTCAGCTACTCAGGAGGTTGCTTGAGTCCAGGAGTTTAAGGCTGCAGCAATTTGTGATTGTGTCACTGCACTCCAGCCTGGGCAGCAGAGTGAGACCCTGTCTCTAAAAAATTTGTTTAAAAAAATATACATCTTGATGACTTTGGAAATATGCACACCCTATGATACTATCACCATAAGCAGGGTACCAAATCGATCCATCACTTCCAAAAATTTCCTTGTATTCTTTTGTGTGTGTGTGTGTTTTTGTTGTTGGGGGGTTGCTGTTTAGAACACCTGACAAGAGACATATCCTCTTAACATATTTTCAGTGCACAATATCATCCTGTCAACCATAGACACTATGTCGTACAACAGATCTCTAGAACTTATTTCTTTTGCATGACAGAAACTTTATAGCTATTGAAAAAGTATTCCTCATTTCCCCTTTCCCCAGATCCTGGCAACCACCCTATTTAATTAGATAAACAAACGATTTTTGAATTTAAGAAATGAGTTTGTAACAAATGAGTTTATAACAAACTTGCTATAAAGGCTAATTTTAAGTCCTAAAATGTGAAGCTGTATATAATTTGGCCAAAAGTAAAATAAAATATTATTAAAGAGATTATTTAAGAAGTTAGGATTCCAAGATAATACTGTTATAAATTTACCTTCGTAATGTTCTTAATATTTGATTATTTAGGTATGGATATTCAACTATTCTGGATAAATATTTCTTTTAATAAGTCTTGACTCCTAAACCTGATTAACAGTTAACACTTTGAGGAAATGTACTCAGCAAAATACTACTGATGGAATAGATTTGGAAGAGTCTAAAGAAAACCTAAGCAGTAAGACTATGAATTGATTAATGCAGAGTACATCTTATGTGTTGATCCTCTCTCTCTCTCTCAACCCCTTCCTCCACAACCCTCACAGTTCCTTTTCTCTTCTGGAAGAGGTGATTTTACATTAATTTTATCCCAGAAAAGTTAGAAATTAAACATATCCATAATATATGTTGCATCTCATTCACAACATGCTTTGATTTTATAGGTCCAATTCTTTTCTAAAAGTTTTCTGGCTAGTCCCAGCATTTCCAGGGAGGCTGAACAGGTGCAGCCTGGAGGCTTGGAGCCACTATGGAAGCAGCATAGTTGATGCCTCAGAGGATCCAGAGAAAAGACCAAATAACTGTAATTCAGCCTTCACCCATATTGTGTCTTTTTGATTTTGTCTGAGCATATATGCCTGCACAACAAGCAGCTTATCTCTGGGATTCAAATAGTGATTGCAGTGCCATTATCTATTTTTCTACTGTGAGGGATTTGGAGCCACATTTAGTCCTACATCACAGATACAGGACTCAGGAGTCAAAGTGCACAGAAATTTCAATTCCAATAAGAATATTCTGAGCTAGTTCATTCTGGGGTACATACTTCATTTTATGCTAGAACTCTGCAATCCTGATGAAAGAGGGCTTGCATTGCTCAACTAACTCACCTGTGTCTCCTGCAGTATTAGTAACTACTTCTGTATATACACGTTAGTTTCTAGGAACTTCATTTTTG
The DNA here is from genome assembly GCF_000951035.1 of Colobus angolensis palliatus. Lineage (NCBI taxonomy): Eukaryota > Metazoa > Chordata > Mammalia > Primates > Cercopithecidae > Colobus > Colobus angolensis. The sequence goes on from NW_012121154.1 coordinate 10,968,952, forward strand.
CAAGACAGACAGGAGCTAGAAAATTTGTTTCTTCAATTGTATATCGCTAATTAAACATAAAATCAAATCAGCATTTTAGGTACTTGAATAACTAATCTGTGCTTACTTTTATTCATATGGAAGCAGTGTTTGAATTATTCTGATTGTAAACTCACTTATGTAAACCATTATACAGGAAAAAATAAATGAGTAATGAAGCAATGTTCTGAACTAGATCTATGTAAGCAAATTTCAATACCTTCTTAAGAGAATATGACAGTAGTGGTGAGGGACATTTTAAGCTTTTTCTGTTTACAAGTTTTTTTTTCTTTTTTTTTTTTTAAAAAACGAGTGTTTCAAAGTAAATATTTGCTGTTACGTTATGCCACATGATATACTAATGAATTAGTGAAATTAACCTAAATATTCAGTATTATTGAGTATACAGCTACTAAAATTTTATATTCAAAGATATCTAAGGATATGAGAAAATGAGAAGGATTTAATTATAAACAAAAAAGCTATGACATAAATAAGACTATAATTTTGTTAAAAATATGTTTATGTAAATGCACTCAAAAAAGTTCTCTAAGAATATATGCCAAAATATTGACAATGGTTATCCCCTGAGTGATTTTTATTTTCATCCTTATGATTTTATGTATTTTCTCAGTTTCACATTTTGAACATGTATACTTTTACAATAAAATATTAACTAAAATTAAAATTTTTAAAATTCCTCAAGTTTTGATTTTTTTTTCCAGGACATGCTGTTCCTCTGGAAGATTCTTATCAGTCTTATTATTGTTAAAATGACTGTCCTTTCCATGCAAGATGCTAGGGGCTGAGCTGGGTGTGACAGAGTTCCACCGTCTGAATCAATACTGGCATAATAGTATATCTATCTTTACTGTTTAGATACATGTTAGTATGAGATACATAATGAATATCACTGCTTTATCTGAAGATACCATGTTTCATGTAGTATAACCAAATACATGGCATGGCAAAGATACATACTTAATACAAGACACCACTTTTTATAAAGATGACCAGAATAGTGTCATGAAATGAAAACATTAAAAATGAGAGGATAGGCCGGGCGTGGTGGCTCACACCTGTAATCTCAGCACTTTGGGAGGCCGAGATGGCCAGATCACCTGAGGCTGGGAGTTCGAGACCAGCCTCGCCAACATGGTGAAACGCCATCTCTACAAAAATTACAAAATTAGCTGGGCCTGGTGGTGCATGCCTGTAATCCCAGCTAGTCTGGAGGCTGAGGCAGGAGAATTGCTTGCACCTGGGAGGCAGAGGTTGCAGTGAGCCGGGATTGTGCCATTGCACTCCAGCCTAGGCAAAATAATGAAACTGTCTTTAAAAAAAAAGAGAGGAGTAGAAAGAGGTCCTTCCTGTTTCACCAGTATCGTTGAAAACCCCTATGGGGAATGAAGGGTAACAAGCAGGACCTGGGACATGACCTAAGACATGAAATGCCATTACAAATGTATCTGCCCTGTAGCAAAACAAAATACTTGTCTTCAGATATTAAAACAAATGACTGGGAAATGTCATTTGTTGAGTAGAAGATTTGGGTAGAAATCTTTGGCTTTCTACCCAAAATAGAAAACAGGAAACACTGAAAATTTTCTAAGAAAAGAAAATCATCCTGTTAATCAAATTATAGATTGCTATATATATAAAAACACACTAGCTGGCTTGAATGAAAGAAAAGATTTAGTTAAAATGCCAACCAGGAAAGCTGAGAGGAACAAAAGGATGACACCCTTTTCAGTGTTTCTGCACACTGGAACATCTGAAAAGGTTCTACACTTTGCTCTTTTGAAAAGACCCAAATCCAAACCACTGCATTTCCACTGGGCTTTTTATTTAGCACTGTGCATAATTTACCTGAAGTTTTGTCTTCCATAAACATGTCAAAGGCAATCCTCCCAACAGGGCCGGCATCTGCAGGGGAGCGCTCGTGCTGGGGCACTGGGGCGCTGCTGAAGGTGTCCAGCATAACGGTCCTTTGGTCAGCAGAGCCTGAGATGAGGACATTGTCAATGGCCCAGTCGTTCTGATCCAGGCCGTCATGTCTTGGCTGCCACCAGCGGAAGCGAGTGGCAATCTCTTTAGCATCAGGAGGGAGAAGGATATTCACAAATCTATAGGAAAATGATGGGGAAGGGTGTGGGAAAGAACCCTTGTCAAATATCTCCTGTGAGTAAAAGATTTACAACCAGCCATAAGATACTATATGTCACATGGTGGGTGAGGGAGGGACATTAGCTAAAATCATTTTCAAAAACCGCAATTAACTGGCTTAATTTTATGAAGTCTCAGTAGTCACTAAATTGAGGGAAATAGAATGTGAACACATTCAAGTATCCTGGAACTACCAATTGGTTCTGTCTGTGGGCAGGCTTTAGATGGACTGCAGAGTTTTTTGCATACCTGGTTGGTATCTGTAGGCCTAGAGTATACGCACTTTGGTAGACATAAGCCAAAATGCTGACTTTTTTCTGTCACCTAGTGTTTGGCTTCTTCTGCTTCCTTCCCTGGCACCTTGTCTTTACTGTTTCCATGAGTGCTGGCAAGTGACTTGGGGTATGGACACTGGATTGTGGGAGAACATTTGGGCTGTCAGCCTGAGGGTTACTAGGTCCATTATCAGTTGTCTATGGTGCAGACACTGACTTTGTTTATATGCTTTGTTGAAAATATTTAAAATTCTATATATTCATAGAAAATGTCATGTGAGAACCATGGGCTAGCAGGCCCAGCATGCTATCTATCCCTGTCTCATCAGGGACAGACATGGAAAAATGTGGCTCCATGCTCCAACAGGAAACTGAATTAGCTAGAAATGAGGTCTAAAATGCCCCTTAATCACAATTACATATGAAAACCCAGGACCATATCAACCTCTTGAATTTATACTCATAACTCATAAAATCTGTGAGAGAAGATAACGTCCTTAGATTTGCCATCCTTCTCACAAAGTATCTTTTTTTTTTTCCCCTGAGACAGAGATCTCACTCTGTTGCCCAGGCTGGAGTGCAATGGTGCAATCTTGGCTCACTGCAACCTCTGCCTCCTGGGTTCAAGCAATTCTCCTGCCTCAGCCTCCCGAGTAGCTGGGGTTACAGGCGCACATGCCACCACGCCTGGCTAATTTTTGTATTTTTAGTAGAGACGGGGTTTCACCATGTTGGCCAGGCTGGTTTCGAACTCCTGACCTCAGGTAATCGACCCACCTTGGCCTCCCAAAGTGCTGGGATTACAGGCATGAGCCACCATGCCCAGCCAGTATCATCTTATTTTTTTTTAATCTTTGCTAATCTACCTCCGTTTAACCTCAAGGGATGCCTCTTAGTGTTTGCAAAGTTCCAAGGCAAGGCAACCAGTCCAAGTTCATCCCACGAAGCCCTTTAAACTGAGGGCTGCAGTGACAGTTATTTTAATTCTTGCCTTTCACATTAAAGAGGTTTCATTATATTAGTTTTGTTTATACAGTATATCTTTGTTGATTTTATTTTTCCTTCCTTTTTTTTCCTGTCTTCCTTGAGGTACAGTGGCCAGAACAGTAGGTAGTATTCCAGATGGAGGCCAACCAAGATTCATTCACAGGTAGGATGCTTTTAGTTGGATTTCTACAACTTGAATTTTCAGTACTTTTTTCTATTATGCCATCATTCTATGCACCCTTTGGGCCATGATAGCTTAATAGATCTTAGTCTTAAGGAAGAACAGTGTAGACTAGAAAGTATGAAACTTAGACCCTCACCTGTGTGGGTACTGGCAGCTGGGAGACATCACCCTTTAGGCAGAGTCTTTTCCAAAGTCTATTTCCTCATTTTTTGTCAATTTTGAAGCTCATTTGTCCTCCCCTGCACCTTTTTTTTTTCTTTTTTGGTATGCTTATCTTGTGAGATGTTCCTAAAATTTACCTCTATTGGTTTGGCATGTTTAATTACATACTATCCAAAATCTGTCAGTTTCTGGAGGGGATACACAATCACACTTCTTCACCCAGAGCAATTATCTTTTACCTCTAGTTTTTCTTTCCTATTTCTAAATTAATTTTTATTTTCTCTGATAAATCTTTGACCACATTTTAAAAGTCTCTGGAATGGAAATTTACCTAAGGCTACTGGAAAGTCTAAATAAATTATGACCACTGTTCCTACCTCAATTTGTTTCCCCTTCAGAGAACTAAAGTAGATTAGACAGTTATGCTTTTAGCCTACAGAAACATAACTCTCTTCTCCTTGTATGTTATGCTGCTTAAGTGTTCAGGAACTCATACTTGAGGTTTTTATAAATTCCTCCATCAAGATGAAGAAAGCAGTTTACTTGGCTTGTCTGTTATCTCCTACTAATAGTTGAGCACAGGGTACTCTGTACCACTTAGCTTCTAGTTGGATTCCTTTATTGGCGCCCAACTTTAATGCAAGTGGAAGATTTAAAAGTTTTTGCTTGTGGCAAAAACTACTGGTATTTCCTCAATGGCCATTCTGCCTTTCTTCCTTCCTAATAGGAGCCTGTCTTTTTATCCAGGTGACTGGTTGCCCAGAATAAAGACAGCATGTCCAGCCTTCCTTGCATCTGACGGTGGCTATGTGGCTAAACTCTATAGCTAATGGAATATAAAAGGAAGTATGTGCAGCTGTTAGGAAATGTCCTTGAAGAGAGAGCACACCCTTCTCGCCTCAACCTCCTTCCTATAGACTGTAAAGTTGGGGAGCTAGTGGCCCTTTTGGACCATGAAATGAAAGTCACATGCTGAGTGGGGCAGAACAATAAGACAGGAGGAACCTGGGTCACTGGTGCTTGTGGAGCCACTATAGCAGTCCTGGAGTAGTTTTTTTTTT
>NW_012121154.1:10975104-10976901 GCF_000951035.1 Colobus angolensis palliatus
CAGATGGAATAATCAGAATAAAGAGGAGGTCAGGTCCTCCAAGGAGCTAGGATGAATTGGGGGAATCCCTCAGGTTTTTTTTTTTTTTTTTTTTTTTTGAGACAGGGTCTTGCTTTGTCACCTAGGCTGGAGTGCAGTGGCACCATCACAGCTCACTGCAGCCTTGACCTCCTGGGTTCTAGCGATCCTCCCACCTCAGCCTCCCAAGTGGCTGGGACTACAGGTGCATGCCTCCATGTCTAGCTAATTTTTTGTAGAGACAGGGTTTCGTCATGTTGTCCAGGCTGGTCTTGAACTCCTGGGCTCAAATGATCTGCCTGCCTCGGCCTCCCAAAGTGCTGGTATTTCCTTTCTTTTAATATTTACTTTGTAATACAAACCACATAGTATTGTAGCACTGATTTTCTTACCCTGTTTCTTACTATGCTGGCTCTTAGTATTTTGCCTAGTACACAGTAGGTACCCAGCACATGTTTGCTGAACTTTGAAATTTCAGCATTCAAGACTTATTTACAGAGAACAACATATTCCAAGATGATTTTCTCTTTTTATTTTTCCTTTTTTTAATATGAAAGTTTATTTGCGCCAAGGTTGAGTACTGCAGCCCAGGACACATTTGCAAGTTGTCTTGGCTGTTTTTTATTTTTCATAAGCAAGATGAGAGCTGGAACTAAGATAACTGTCCTTTATTTTTATTAAACTATCTCTAGTTATTTTCAGACATTAGATTTTTAAAAATGAATCAACCACTAAGAAAATAGCACGCTGAGATGACTATTTTATTATTATTGTTATTTAATTTTTTGAGACAGAGTCTGGCTGGAGTACAGTGGTACAATCTTGGTTCACTGTAACCTCCATCTCCTGGGTTCAAGTGATTCTCTTGCCTCAGCCTCCCAAGTAGCTGGGACCACAGATGTGTGCTACCATACCCGGCTGATTTTTGTATTTTTAATGGAGATGGGGTTTCACAGTGTTGGCCAGGCTGGTCTTGAACTCCTGACCTCAGGTGATCTGCCCACCTCGGCCTCCCAAAGTGCTGGGATTACAGGCGTGAGCCACTGTGCCTGTAAGTAGATGACTATTTTAATATGAAATTTAAAAATAACCACATGTGGAAATTTTATAATTATAGAGATAATCTCTAATTATTGTAATGTTTTAAATTTAACATAATTTAATGGCATCTGTATTAATTTCTTAATGTTGATATGTGGATTTTTTTTAGTTGAACATATGTGAAAAACTACTTTTAGTTCTAAGTGAGAAAAAGTATCCTGAATACTGCGTTCTTTGTCAGTGTTGATGATTATAAAAAGCCTATATGCTGTATGTCATCTTGTTACTCGAGCTAAAATGTTGAATATAAATAATACACTTCATTGGCACAAATGTAAACTCTAAGGTAGGGCATGCTAAGGAAATAAAGAGCTGGCAGTAAATTTGTTATTTTAAAACACTAATTTGTCTATCTAATCATGGTATGAAAGAAATTGTATTTTAAACAGAGTCGCCTTTGGCAGAAAAGTAGAGTGACTATAAAATTTCTCAAAGTTTCGAACCTTGCTGCTGTCACTCACAAGATAATATGCTACACCTACAAATGTCTAGTAATGTCTAATAATTATTCTTTCCTGGATAATCTATAAAAATGATTCATTGTTAGCCGGGCGCGGTGGCTCAAGCCTGTAATCCCAGCACTTTCGGAGGCCGAGACGGGTGGATCACAAGGTCAGGAGATCGAGACCATCCTGGCTAACATGGTGAAACCCCGTCTCTACTAAAAAATACAAAAAA